>NW_005842539.1:145792-178431 GCF_000455745.1 Alligator sinensis
TAATCGTGGAATTTTAGTTGACACAATGCTTCAGGAGAAGCCCTACAGACCTCTGTCCATCTTGTTTGTTTCTTCCCAGTGAAATGGCAATGCAAATACATAAAAGTTTGTTGGGATCAGCTAGGGACTTATGGCTCGCCTTCCTTCCAAGGACATGAGCACTTTTACAATCATCTGGTGCCTGATCCTTGCTAATAGATGATGTCCATCCAACTATAAGCAGGAAGGACCACCCAAGTCAATTGTATGGACCAACAATTTGAAAAAGCTTAACCTCTCCAGATGAAAGAGATTTCTTAGCCATCTTTCACAGATTCACATATGAAACTACGAGGCTTTCTGACCATATATGATTCCTGATTTTGGATTGATCATAAGTATTCATGAAAATCACAAAGTGGAGCTCAGGTTCTTGGTAGTAGAGGAGAATCCACTTCAGCTTCAGAAGGCCTGGAACCAGAGAATCATGGACCAGTGGCTTTGGTGGTATTGGCTAAAGAGTACTCCATACAGTCATTCTGCTAACCTCCAGAGACTCTTCTCACAAGAAATTTGAAGAAATTTAGTAGATACTTATTTGCAGTCTGTAATAGAGGAATAAGTGCCCATGGGTTTCTATGGCAGGAATTTTTACACTCATTTTTAACTTAAAAAATATGTGAGGTTGACATCCCATTCTGGACATTTGACAGTGAAAAGAAAGCCTTCCTTTGCTTTAAGTTTGAGTTGGTAATAGCATTTTCTGTAATTAACCCCTTAAATCCTCAGAAGAAGTTTTCAAGTTTTGACTTGAAAGATGCCTATTTCCATATCACCATTCACCCAATGCATAAGAATCTTTTAAAGTTCCTGGTGGAAATGAATCATTAGCAATAAAGAAGCTTTCTTTCAGATTCTACATACCTTCAGTTATACTTTCAGTGTCTAGCAATTGGTTCAGCTAGTGAAACAAGATGTCTTCAATCACTAAATCATTCGCTAATTTAGAGATAATTATCTCAGTAGGTAAACTGCTCTTTTTAAGCAGCGCTTCTAGGTCTTCAGTTTAACAGAATTAAATCCATTCTCTTTGTACTTGTAGCATAGAGTTCATAGGAGCAGTGTTTAATTTCTGAGCAGCAAAAGCCTGCATACTGCAGGACATGTTCCTCACCAATATGGGTCTTATACATCAGCTCTAGACTCACTTTAAAATATCAGTCGGGTCACCTCATGCTTGTGAACTACATGGCCCCCATGTCTATATTACACTTTTGCTGATTTCACTATTTTGCATGCAAGTGTAGTTGATTTCAGAACTTCTGTGCAGGAGAAACCAGATAAGACATTGTGATCACAATTCCTCCAGAAATCATCTCCTTTATGAGATGAAAGACCCCTCTACAGATGTGCAGTGGAATGCCATTCTGCTTTCCAAAACTTCATCTATCATTTTCAGTATTAGATAAAAACAAAATAATAAGACCTCGCCCAACATCTCTGTCCAAGGTTGTCCAAAAATAAGTGATCCGCCTGCCTGTTTCTTTTTGTAGGCCTCATACCAATCATGAAGAAGCTATTTTCTGCATCTGAATATTGTTAGTATTCTTTCTTCCTGTTTGGAAAGAACAAGATCATTCAGTAATTCTTCAAGACCACATCTAGCCTATTTTCAACGGGATGAAAAGTCAGATTCTGTTTGTAATTATTTCAGACTTCATCAGACCTGGCTATGATAGCTCTTTTGGACCATCCTATAACGTTCCAACAGGTCTCTGAAGCACTGCAAATGGTCATTCTGGTAGTGGAGATTTTTCAGAGAAGTTATTTGGAGGTCTCTTTACAGCTTTATCAGAGCTGTTTTAAAGAATTGTTTCAGAGCTCCCATTTACAGGACCTAGGAACGGTGTAAGATATCATAATTACTCAAAGAAAAATGGTTGCTTATGCTGTAGTAACTGTGGTTCTTAGAAGTATTGTTTGCAAATAGCCAGTGAAACACCTTCCAGAGGTCATTCTTTGAAGTCTTATATCATGTAGATTCTTTTTTAAGGAAGAAACTGGTGGGTGATTTTGGTCACTTTGTCCTTTATACCTGAGCTTAGAGTGTTGTATTTTATGCGAGGTATATATATGGCCCCAGTGGATTTTTAAATAGTAATTTAAACGTGTTCCAATCCCATCCACACAGGATACATACACATCAGAAATGGAACACATGAAGAAGGATCAAGCGATCTATCTATCTATCCGCTTGTCTGTCTAATACTTGCTCACTTCTGTGGCTCCTAACCCTGATGTAGCTGAGTGTTTTACCAGTCTTTTATATATTTATTCCAACAACATGACTGTAGTTTAAGGAAGAACCATAGTTATGATCTCCATTTTAAATTTAAAATATTTAAATCCATCTGATAGCAATACAAATTAATATATTCATCAGCACTGGGACTATAGAATTGTAATTACAAAGCAGATACTGAACACATGCAGTGGCAGTGAAAACCTCTTCACTTCAATTTTGTCCATATTCTTAAACGTAAATTAGTCTCTCCAATGTGATTTCTTTCCCAATGGAACTATGCCATGAAACAAAATTTGGAGGTGAACTCCATTAAGGTAACCATTTGTTAAGAACTCTAATATCTAACTTTATGTATTTCTAATTGCTCTAATATTTACAAAATCTAAGCTACAAAAAGCCAATAGGGTCAAGTACTACGGGGTAGTGCTATAAGTACTGTCAAATTTCTAAGACCAAAAAGGTATTTTATACTTAATAAATGTTAGTGTGTTCCTTCCTTGTATGTTTTGGAAATGGTGAGGATATTTGATATTATTTTTCAAACTTTTGATAAATACCAGTAATGACTATTCATAGTACTCATGCATCTCGTGTAAGCATTTTTGCACAATATTTGTTTTGACTTTTTGTAACTTTGTCCATCATTAAATAAACATAAAGAAATCTGTCAAATTAATTTTGGGTGACTTCATTTAAGTTTCTAGTAGTATGTTAAGGATAAACTTAATCCATTTTTTCTTGTTCAAGGGCATGACTAACTGTCTAGGCTACGTGTATTTTTCTACTTGCCTGGACAAATGAATAGATGGCTCTGTCCAATGTGGGGCTGAATTAAACATTTTGAAAAAGGCTGTTGCATGTGCAGCTTTTATATAAAAGGATATAAATAATATTTGCCCAGAAAGTAATAAATAGATTTTTATTGCACCACTGAATACATGGTTTTACTGAACTACTATACAGGATTGTGTATGTAAGAGTTATAAATCCTTCCTCTTCATGTTTTTAAGTTAGAAGTTATTTTGGAGGATAAATGGTCTTTATATAAATGACAAAATAAAAAAGGACTTATTTTAGGTCAGTGGTTCTCAACCAGAGGGCCATGGATCCCTGGAGTGCCACAAGATCCGTTTAAGGGTGCAACACAATATTGGCCCTGTTAGATGTGCAAGCACATACACATGATTCACAAGATAAACCCAGAGATTTTATACAGAAACCCATAGTGTTAGGAACATTTTAACCCATTGTGGACTTTGAGTTCTTTGCAATAGAGTTGCTTCATATTTTTTCTGTAGTCAAAAAAAGAAGAAAAGCTAAGTGAGAACTGGTATATTCTGAGGTGTGCGTTGAGTTGAACAAGGGATTCCTTGAAGGTTAAAACAGTTTATAACCACTTTTCTAGCTGTATCTATAATGTTAGTAGCTATTCTGAGTTTTGTCTTTTGAACCAGTCATGTATATATTGAGATAATAATGATTGGGGTTAATAAGTTAGGTTGGGTTGAGTTGATGTTGGTTAATAGTTAGGTGTCTTTGAGAAGTGTGTAAACTAACAATATGCACATTGACATAATATTCAAGGTATACTTATTCTTGTGTATTAGCTCCACTTTTGTGAAGTTGGCCTAGAGCAGGGGTTTTGAACCTTTTAAAATCGAAGTGGCCCCAGTGGCCAGATGTGCAGTGGGGGCTGGTGTGGGGGTGGCATGTGACCGGACACAGAGCGGGGAGGCAGGGACAGCGCACAGGTAGGCAGGGACAGAGCGCCACCACCTCCCAGAAGCAGGGCAAGGGTGGGGCAGGGAAGCTCAATGGGCTGGGGTGAGGGCAGCGGCGCCCCTCTGTGAAGTGGGGAAGCTCACCAGGCTAGTGGGTGGTGGCAGCGGCCACTGCGTGCAAGGTTCCCCACCCTGCAGAGGGGTACCGCTGCCCTTGCCCTGCTCCTGGGAGGTGGTGGTGCTCCTTCCCTGCCCGCCCCCGCGTGCCCCCTATGACTAAGTACCCCTGGGGGTACGTGTACCTTCGGTTGACAACCCCTGGCCTAGAGTATTAGGAATGGACAGGGATTTGCCTGGGCCACTTAGGGTTAAGAAAAACACTGGCTGGGGCTGGGTGGTTGTGAATCAAGGAGTATATTTCAATTGCAGCTGAGTCTGCTTGGGATACGGCAGAGAGTAAAAGCTTTCCTAATTCTGGGGTCAGCTATAGGGGGAGTTATATATATTCAATAGTAAGTAAAAGGTGTTTTCAACATGAGCTCAGTAGCTGATTTCTCCATTGATTTTTAAATATTATCTAAATCTTTTATAAGCCAAGTGCACATTCCTAACTCACGAAAAGTTTGATTTTCTAAAATAATAATGCTATCCTGAGTGATATATAATTAAGATATCCTTTGACAGTTCTAAAAAATGTAATTTGGTTTTGTTGGATTCTTTTCCCCATGGAATCAGTTTGGCACGTATTTGGTTACCCATTATTATTATTATTATTATTAATATCTTATACAGTATTACCAAATATCTTCTATTTTAAATAGGCCTCTAGTATTTTTAAGCAAGTAAAATGAAAAAAGTTTTAAGGATTTATAATGCTATAAGAAGATAAACAGTGAGATTTTGTAAATCTTTGAAAATGAATTGTTTAAATAAAGAGCAATATTTGTCTAAATTATTTACATTATTTAGTTTAATTGAGAGCTATTTGTTTTATGCAAATACACTTGCATAATTTAAGCTGTAATTCTGATAGTGATGTTCCTGTGATGAGTGTCTTCCAGAAACAAACCAAAGGAGGATACTAGGAGGACATTATGATTAAGGCACTGTACTAAGGTTCAGGAGATATACAGGGTTTATTTTTCAACTTTTCTAAAGACTTCCTGGGTAATGTTGAACAAATCAGTTTATTCACTTTGTCTGTATCCCTTATGTATAAAATAGGTCTCATGATGCTTCTTTAATTGACAGAGATAATGTGAGGATAAATATATTAATGTTTGCAAGCTGCTCAGATTTTACTGTGAAGAGGGGCATATCAATACTAAGATTTATTTCTTTGAATATTCCTGTCTCTGTGATCATTATTGCAGGAATAATATAAAAATGGTAATGTTGCACAATATTTGTGTTTATGTGGAATGCAGTTTTATTGGTGTATACTACATACTTTTTGAGGATTAATGCACTTATACATTCACTCATCGGGTTGTTTGATATGCAACTCTTACAATCAGCTTATAATTAAATAATAATTATGTGGGAGGTAGTTTCCTTTAAT
The DNA here is from genome assembly GCF_000455745.1 of Alligator sinensis. Lineage (NCBI taxonomy): Eukaryota > Metazoa > Chordata > Crocodylia > Alligatoridae > Alligator > Alligator sinensis. The sequence continues at coordinate 151,359 of NW_005842539.1, forward strand.
GGAATAAACTGCTAACAGTGTTAATTTAGTTCTCACAGTTGCTAAGGGATGTCCAGCTCCTTGGTCATTATTAATAGTATAACCTTAATAGAATATTCATCCCATTTATGCCTCCTGAACCTTATTTCTATGATTTGAACCGGATTTGCATGTATTTACATTATCCATTTCCCCCTAGCAGTTAATGACCATTAACATAACCATTAAAAAAAAAATTATTTTGAGTTTTTTTAGGATTTAGGTTTGTTTTTTAGATATGCTAGAGCTGACAGTGACTGAATAGAAGTATGTCGATTTTTTTTTTTTTTTTTTTTTAACAAAATGGGACATGCAGATTTCTTCAGCTTTCAGCAGAATAGATCAATTCAGATGAAAATTGTATTGACAAAACTGCATATTCCAAAGATGTGCAAGCGGTGGGGAAATCACTGTTAATTCACTCTGAAAGCAGTTTTGAAGTATTGAGCTCAAGCCAAAACCAACAAGCAGTATTTGTTGTATTTGGCAAAGTGTTTCATGTTTTTCTCCTTTTGTTTCATAGAAAATTTCACCTTGGGTAGGTTTACGCAAGATCAACATCTCCTATTGGGGATGGGATGATATGTCTCCTTTTACAAACACAACACTGCAGTGGCTGCCTGGAGAACCAAATGACTCTGGATTCTGTGCCTATCTAGAAAGAGCAGAGGTGGCAGGCCTGAAAGCTAACCCATGCACTGCTATGGCAGATGGTCTTGTCTGTGAAAAACCTGTTGGTGAGCAACCTCTTGTACCAAAATATTGCTATTAGAATGATGGAACGATCTGTTGTTTGGGGTTGTCATATGCTACAGCAAGAACGTTGGAAAAGTTCTAGTAAATACCTGCAGGAAGGTTTTACTTTAATGTTTAAAAAATGTGAGGCCTTTTAATCTCGGAAAAAATGATATTTTCAAAAGCATCATGCTTTTCTTTGAGAGCTATCCCACCTGGCATAGTGTGCATCATACCAGCTCTTTAGCTGTGATTTCCAATAGAGAATTAATGCTGTTATGTTTGAGCTTCTAGTGTGAGATGTTGTACAGCCGTTACGTTTAACGAGGCTGATGCTGCTAATATACATTTCGTTACTGAACACCACATAACTTCACAGATTCTCCATTTTAGTCATGCAGAAGAGTTCCAAAACCAAAGATTCTGTAGATATCTTCTCTCTGGCCAATGTATAAAGGGCCCAATTCTAGATTATAGCAGCAGAATGTAGTTTGCGACTTTAATAATGTTTATAGACTTAGCTGAGAATTTGGAAGAGAAATTGTCAATTGTCCTTCCTGGGAAAGGAGATCTACTGTCGCCTGCAGTGTTTGAAGATTAACAGATTACATTTCCACCAGAAGAATCTTCATTCTCCTGGTAGATGTTGTCCCTGTACAGGTGTTTACTCAGTTTTTCATGGAGGAAACATGGCCCATCCACGAGTAAAATCTTTAACTTTGTCACCTGGAGAGAGTTTTTCTTGCTAGATAAACCCCTGTATGCTTGACTCCTCCATGATCAGGAGGAGTCCAGCTCCTGCTGCTCTCCCAGCCTTCCCCAGACTGGAGTAACTGGTTGACTTCTGGGGGTCTGAGACTTCTGACTAGCATTGTGAAGTCTTATGTTGTCAAAAGTGTCAAGTTCTGTAATGAAAAGACATTCCTGCCAGATTCTTAATTTCTTATGAGCAAGAAGTTTCACTGCTATTCCAAATAGCAATGACATTCACAAAGTAAATGTATACAGCTCTCTTCTTTGTCTCTGTCCCTTACAGTAGTGTTTACTCTGTAGTAACAGATGCAGTAATCTGCCGGATTTTCTCTCGCTCGGAAGGGCAAACAGCTGCAGCCACATCACAAAGGTTGATGTTGGGTATCTGTGGAATTCAGATGAAAAACTCCTGTGTTAGAGTGTTTTCAAAGAACAACATCTGAATCTGCACCTGTTACTGATACCAGTTTTGTTTGATATTGAACTGTTTCAGGGGTAATGGATATCAGGATACATAAGGGTACCTGGGAAAATATTTTGAGTTCAATCACTTTTTATTTGTTTTTGCATTTTAGGGTACTGTCTTGAATTTGTGTGTACAGCGAGATAAATTCTGAATTACTGCCTCAGTTTTCACCTGTCTTTTGTGCTCCTAAATTATTTTCAGTGTTGCCTTAGCAGGGCTGAGGAAGGACATTTATTGGCTAGATAAAAAACTTGTTTTGGATAAAATATCTACATAGTAATAAAGAAGTACATAATAATACCTATGTGGGATTAGTTCAAATTTATCACAGAAACATTTGCAAGACCCTTTTGTTAAAGAAAAATATGACTATATATTTTTATGTTCTCTACTTAGTTAAGAATTACAGTACTCCTGCTAGTGCTCACTTTACAATTTTATTTTGAATAAAACAAACAAGTAATTTTTTCCACTACAGCTTTTCATAGTTAAGAGACCACTAAGTTAGACAGAATGCTGTTTTATAGTAAAACATTTTGGTATACTAAATGATGGGTTTTTGTTGTTATCTTGTCTTTGTATTTGCATTGACGTTCCTTATATACCCCAGGGGCAGGTTTTCATTTGACAAACAGCATGCTTGTATAAGATTACACTTAGGTAAGATGCAGGATGTTTAAGGGAAAATATATCACCAGTAAAATAAATAACTGTGGTTTATGCACTTTTTAAACAGAGCATCAGAATCAGAAGGTCACAGATTACTACACCCGTTACAGTATGTTGAATCATATTTTATGTAATACATGTGCAGGTAACTAAATTGGCATTACTGAGCAATGAATACTAAATTTACTTATGCTGTACATAAGTAAAATTACTATAATCTTTTTTAGATGAAATCTTTGCAGCTATTATGTGACTGAGGATGACTACACAAAGGAATACTGAGAGCTACATAGTAATTTTTGTAAAAGCTCATTTGTATTTATATACTTCACCATGAGTATGGCTTAAATTGTTCAATGTTAAACCAGAAACCCGTCACTCTTATTTTAGTAAGTGCTAGGGCGTAATGTTAAAAGTAAAAAAAAACAAAAAACAAAAACTGAATTTGTATTAAATATATATTTTATTTCTGTTTTTTTCCAGTTAGCCCCAATCAAAATGCTAGACCATGCAAAAAACCATGTTCCCTGAGAACTACATGTTCCAACTGCACGAGTAACGGGATGGAGTGTATGTGGTGTAGCAGTACAAAACGCTGTGTTGACTCAAATGCCTATATAATCTCCTTCCCATATGGACAGTGCCTAGAGTGGCAGACAGCCACCTGCTCTCGTAAGTATTTAAGTGGAAGGACGACTCTTTAACTATAGCATGATTCATTTTTTCACCCAATAAAAGCATAAACCTTGGAATAAAATCCCATAGCCTTAGGAAAGCAAAGTTTACTTAAGATGGCATTATGTAGCCTATTAATGTCAGCAATTGATATTTTATGCAAGTTTTGTTTATCCAGGTATAGTATTGAAGAGTTTGGATGGTAAGAATACTATTTATTCTTTTAAGAGAGTCAACTCATGGTTTCTTGTTTAATATAAGGAAGAATGTCTTGGTTTTTGCACTGTGTTATTTACTTGAAGGGTCACTGTTGTAACATGCAGAACAGATGCCCCTAGATGAAAATTAAATGTGGATAAAATTAAGAACAATAGCATATATATTTCAGATGCTGAAAAATCAAGTTGTTTAAAAAAAATGAGAATTCCTAAACTGGCACTTCTGGGACGCTGATATATTTTTGTTAGCAGAACAAGAGAAGTCCACTTTCCTATCTAGGGAGAATGTAAATTTTCAGCAATGGCATAATGATTACTGCAGAAATCAATTAGCCGAGTTGCTAGCAGTAAAAAGGAGCCTTGCCTATGATGCTTTTTTAAAGCATGGTTTCAGTTCTAAAAAAGGGGGCTGATTCAGGTGTGAGGTGAGAACTAGGACTGCTTGAACAACCCTCGTTTCCATGTATGCTTCCAAATCCTGCCTCTAGACACTGGTTCAGGGCAAGAAGGCCTTGTTAAGGATGAAGTGGTAAGGAATGATGTGTGATTTCCTCTCATTTGCAATAGAGTAGCCTATAAAGCGATTGGTAATGCTGTAAATATGCAAAGGTTTTAAAGTTTGGTACGTATTTTTCTTCTATAACAATCCAGGAAAGTCTCTGTTTCAAAATGAGAAATTAAAATAAAAATGTTCCAACAAATATTAATTTTAAAATGACAGCATAAACCGATAAGACCAAAAATTTGGAGGTAAAAAGTGCCTTTCTTTTTAACAATGACATGAATTGTAGAAGGAAAATTGGCTTTCACTTTGTACTTCTGTTTTTTCATTGGCTTGTGTTATAACTACACTTAAATAACTTGCACGTTTTGCTTGTATTTGAAAACAACCATGTGCCTTCTATTTGTGCAGGGACAACAAAAGTACTGTGTTTTAATTTAGTTGTCATTCAAGGCAGGTCTGTAAAATTTTATATTAAATAAACCAAATGGGATTTGCTGCATGTCAGTTCAATATCATATAGAAGCGCCTTTCCCTGAAATTGTGTTCTCTATCTAGCCAATAAAAAAAATTCAATTTCCATGAGCAGGCACTTTATCAGACTTAAAGCATTTGAAATTTTGAGCATAAAGCAAGAAAATGAATATCCAAATCTGATTTTTTGCTAATTATGTTAAAAAACCCAAAACCCCTCCAGGAGATAGATTACTCATTACTGCTAAAATATATATTTAATTAATAAGGTATAAATAGGCTTTTCCACTTGTTAAATATTTTTAGTTTTTATTCCTTGTTTGTTTACAGAATAGTTTTCAATTATAGCTTAATAAAAGAAATGATATGTCTACATTTAATTTTTTTGTTATGACTCAGTGCTGAGTATTTGAGTATTTAACTCTATACCAAAGGGCAACTTGACATAAGCATTCATGGGTTAAAAGACAGAAAATCTCACATGGAATGAACGGAGATGAAGACTGCTAATTTATGTTCACAGCATAGAAGAGAAATGAAGAGCACTGTTTTATTGATGATATTTAGTCATTTTAAGACCTGCATACCAGAAAAAAAATCCTTCCACTCTTTATCACAACTTCAAAGCATTACAATCTGAGAAGGAATTACTGGTGGCAGGGGTACTCATGGCTGGCCTATAAGGGTTCAGAGAAGAGATTGTCCTCCTCCAGTATAAACCTCCCTCTACACCTAGTTCCTTTCTACTTCTGTTCTTTTCAGCTTTACAAACCATTGTAACTACATAGAACATCAAACGTTTTCCATGTTTTGACTGTTTCCTTCTCTCTCATGACGACCAAAGGTTGAAGGGCAGCTATTAAGTAAAGGAGTTTTTGCTTGGCTGCCTGCATCTCAATGGCGTCTTGGAAGTGGATCATGTGGTATTCCTGTAAAGACAAGGCAGCTTTTCGAGACTGGTGTTCCACATATTTTTGCAACTGCCACTGTTCACTTCATTAACCATAAGCAAGGATCCAGTCCAAAGATCTATTCCATTACTGACAACGGGCATAGACTTACCAGACTGACCCTGAAAAGATAAAAGGCAGCGCCACGTCTTCATCACAGATGATGTGCAGTTGTGTCCCTCTTCTTTTACAGCATTTCTGTATTCATGACGACACTGAAAACACTGGATGTCTGCCAAGAAATTTATGGCTAGCTTTTTATTTCTTCCCCCCAGACAGTGAACACTATCCTTTCTAGCACCAGTAATGATTTTAAATGTATATACCAGTGGAGTGTAGAGCTGTTCTGTAATAGTTGTCTTTGCATTACTTTTAGCATCCCTGCTGATTTCAGGGGGCATTAGAGTCTCTTAATGTCAGTAATAGTAATATAAACAAACACCCACAAGAATAAATTCCTCTGTCTTAAACTAAGGACCTTGCCTCAAAGAAGGTCCCTTAAAAGCATATATTTGAATTGAAAATACTTCTGAAACTGTATCTACAAAGGGACCATGTGAAACAAAATGCTAGTTCCCTCTAGCAGGTTGTTTTTGTGTGTTTGTTTTTTTTTTTGCATCATCGTTTCTAATTTAATATTTATAATATTCACGCAGATTATAGTCTCCGTGGTAAAGTCTATGCTCTTTCAAGTGATTGACCCTAGGCATATTCTGCCATGGATGTGCATGCACCTTATTCATCTAAGTTTGGAAGGATGCCCATATGATGTTCATGTGCCTTTCAGCTCTTGGTGTTTGTCACCAAAGTCATAAAGGGTGGAATGCACCTACCAGCTCAAAACGGAGCTTTCTGCTGCCTTCATTAGGTACATAGGAAAACATTCTTATACAGCTTTAACTTTTTATTGCTTGCTTGACTAGTTATCTAGTTCAGTACAGTTAATATTACTTTGCTGCTCTTTGGCAATCTGCTAGACTATTTTTAGTAAATAGTTACTTCAGGTGTCTGTACACAAATGATCAGAGCCTGGGAAACAAGCAGGAACAATTGAAAGTCCTCACATAGTCATAGAACTATGATGTGACTGGAATAACAGAGACGTGGTGGGGTAGCTCACATGATTTGAGTACAGTCATAGATGGGTACAAACTGTTCAGGAAGGACAGGCAGGAGAGAAGAGGAGGAGAAGTTGATTTTTATGTAAACGAGCTGTATGATTCCTCAGAGCTCCAGTGTGAAATGGAGATAGGCCTGTTGAAAGTCTCTGTTTAGGGTCAGAATGGAGAGCAACAAGGGTGATGTTGTGATGGGGGTTTGCTGTAGACCACCAGACCAGGAGAATGAGGTGCATGAGGCATTCTTCAAATAGCTAGCAGAAGTTTCCAGATCACAGGCCCTGGTTCTCATGGGGGACTTCAAACACCCTTACATCTGTTAGGGGAAGAATGCACCAGTGCACAGGCAATCCAGGAAGTTTTTGATTAATTTTGGAGACAACTTACTGGTGCAAGTGTTGGAGAAGCCCACTAGGGTCCATGGACGACTTGAGCTGCTGCTTACAAACTGGGAAGAATTTGTGGGGGAAGTAGAAGTGGATGGCAACTTGGGCAGCAGTGACTGCAAGATAATTGAGTTCAATGTCCTAAGGAAAGGAAGGAAGGAGAGCAGCATAGTAAGGATCCTGGACTTCAGAAAAACAGACTCGGGGAACTCATAGGCAGGATCCCCTGGGAGGCCAGTCTGAGGGACAAGGGGTCCAGAAAATTGGTTGTACTTTAGAGAGAACTTACTGGGGGCACAGGAACGAACCATCCTGAAGCACAGGAAGCCTAGCAAGTATGGTAGAAGACCAGCTTGGCTTAGCAGGGAACTCTTCAGTGAGCTAAAACAAGGAAGCTTACAAGGAGTGGAAAATAGGACAAACAACTAGAGAGGAGTATAAGAGTATTTCTCGGGTATGTAGGGATGAAATTAGAAATGCAGCTAAGTAGGGATGCGAAGGGGAGAAGGGTAACAAGCAGGGTTTCTACAAGTATGTCAGTAACAAGAGGGAGGTGAGGGGATGTGCGGGTTCCTTACTGAATGGGGAAGGCAACCTAGTGACAGATTACATGGAAGAGGCTGAAATACTCAGTGCCTTCTTTACCTTGGTCTTCACAGGCAAGGTCAGCTCCCAGATTACTGCAGCCGGCAGCAGTTTGGGGATGAGCTGAGCTGCCAACAGTGGTGAAAGAACAGGTTAGGGACTATTTAGAAAAGTTGGATGTCTACAAGTCCACGGGGCTGGACAAGATGCACCGGAGGGTCCTGAAGGAGTTGGTTGCTGTAACTGCAGAGCTGCTGGCCATTATCTTTAAAAACTTGTGGCAGTCAGGAGAGGTCCTGGGTGATTGGAAAAAGGCAAATATGGTGCCCATCTTTAAGAAAGGAAAGGAGGAAGATCTGGGGAACTACAGACTCCTCAGCCTCACCTCAGCCCCTGAAAAAACAATGGAGCCAAGTCCTCAAGGAATCCATTTCTAAGCACTTGGAGGAGGAGAAAACAGTGATTAGGAACAGTCAGCATGGATTCACTAAGAGCAAGTCATGCCTGACCAACCTGATTGCCTTCTATGATGAGATAACTGGCTCTGTGGATGAAGAGAGGGCAATGAACATGATATACCTTGACTTCAGCAAGGCTTTTGAAAGTTTCCCACTATATTCTTGCAAACAAGCTAAGGTTGTATGGGTTGGATGAATGGATTGTAAGATGGATAGAAAAACGGCTGGGTCATCTGGCTCAAAGGGTAGTAATCCATGACTCAATGTCTATTTGGCAGCCGGTATCAATTAGAGTACCCCAGGGGTCTATCCTGTGGCCAGTTTTGTTCAATGTCTTCATCAACAATCTGGAAGATAGGATGGTGTGAATCCTCATCAAGTTTGCAGATGACCCCAAGCTGTGGGGGAGTAGTATATAGTTTGCAAGGCTAGGGTTCAGAGGGACCTAGACAAATTGGAGGACTGGACAAAAAAAATCTCATGAAGTTCAATAAGTACACATTTAAAGTCTTGCACTTAGGATGGAACAATACCATGTGCAGGTACAGGCTGGGGACTGACTGGCTAAGCAGCAGCTGTGCAGAAAAGGACCTGGGGGTTACAGCAGATAGTAAGCTGAATATGAGCCAACAGTGTGCCCTTGTTGCGAAAAAGGCTAATGGCATACTGGGGTGTATTAGTACAAGCGTTGCCAGCAGATCACAGGAAATGATTCTTCCCCTCTGTTCGGCACTGGTGAGGCCACATCTGGTGAGGCCAGCCCTGTGTCCAGTTTTGGCCCCCCCACTGCAGAAAGGATGTGGACAAATTGGAGAGAGTCCAGTGGAGGGCAGCAAAAATGATAGGGGGCTGGGCACATGACTTCAGAGGAGAGGCCGAAGGAACTGGGCTTATTTAGCCTGGAGAAGAGAAGACTGAGGGGGGATTTAACAACAGCTTTCAACTATCTGAAGAGGATGGAGCTGGACTGTTCTCAGTGGTGGCAGATGACAGAACAAGGAGCAAGGGTGTCAAGTTGCAGCAAGGGAAATTTAGGTTACACATTTGAAAAACCTTTCTCACTACCAGATAGTACAGCACTGGAACAGGTTACCCAGAGAGGTTGTAAAATCTCCATCCTTGGAGGTTTTTAAGACCTACCTAGACAAAGCCCTGGCTGGGATGATATAGTTGGGGATGGTCCTGCTTTGAGCAGGGGGTTGCACTAAATGACCTTCTGAGGTCTCTTCCAACTCTAACTTCTGTGATTTTTTTTTTCTTTTTCTGATCATAGAGAAGTAGGGATAGAAGGAACCATGGGTAGTCATGCAGTCCAGCTTTCTGCTTGAAGTGGGATCATTCATGTCCAAATCATTCCATGCATATAGTCATCTAACCTATTGCTAAGACTACACAGTCAACTTTGTCATACAACTGCAAAGCATAGAATTTATGCAGAAGCACTCTTTCGGAGTTTCTCCTCACCTCCCTTGATTTTCCATGGGCAATTACTTTCGTATCCATTGCTCTTCTTGTAGGCCATGGTTCCAAACACCTGGGCCACAAGACACTCCTTGTCCATACCAGTGTGGCCATATTTTTAGTGTCATGAGCTTTGCAAAGAGGAGGTGTTTATTACCTGGACAGACCCTACCATCTCTTCTGTGAATCTGCAGTTCAGTGTCTTAAATTCTCCGACCCTACTGTTAAGATATGAGTCTGACGTTTAGAATATACTCATTTATACTCATGGATAAATTGCCACCTGACTTGAGGAAGGAATTCACCTTGCTAATAAAAGGCCAAATGGTAGCCTCTTGTTTGATGGCTGTGACTGACTTTGTGATTGTCTTTTAGAGATAAGAGAACTAATTGAAATCTGTTGAGAGAGACAAACTCACTTCTGGTCCAGTCCCCTGCTATCACAGACAAGCACAGCATCTAAATTGATCAGATTGATCAAATGTATCTTAAAATATGAGTCTTGTTACACCCTGCAGTTTGAGCTGCCCAGATGTTGATTGGTGGTAGCTGTTGATAGGTGGGAGTGTGTTGGAGAGATGGGTTGTTGGGGCAGGAACATGAAGCTGGGAGGCAGAGAGTAAATGGGTGGGGTGGATAATGAAATGGGAGGTGGAAAGGAAATGGGGATGGGGAATAGGTGGTGAAATGAAGGAAGTCGGACACTGCAGGATATAAGATAAAAAGAAAAAAAATAAGAAAGAGGAAGTAAATTAACAAAGGACTCATGTTTTAATAAGTTGGGATTGGGGTGTGGGGGGAATTGGTTATGCTTTCCAGGGTGGCTGAGAGGTGGGAATGGTAAGGGAAGGTGCTTTTGGGGGAGCTACTGCCCCTGCACTGGGAAGGAAGCCCCAGCACACTAGGATCCAGTCTGGCCCCTTACCTTGTTTCCCTGCCACCCCTCCTAGATCCTATTCCTGGATCTGTCTGTGCCTTGCGACCATGTGCTCTGCAGGCTCTTTGTATGGGGTTGCACTGTGGTGGTGGGAAGATCACACCCCTGGTGATATGAGGGAGAGTTGGCTTGGTGCCAGAACTGCTCCCTGAGCCAGTAGAGTTCAGGGGTTAGAAAGTTTGTCCACAGAGAACAGGAGGGTAGGGAAGGGGGCACTGTATCCTGGGAAGCTGGAGGACTGCAACTTGGGTGTCTCATCTTTGGAGAGTGGCCATGCATTAATGGAACATGAGCTGGGTACGACAGATCAGAGAGAAACCTGCCCAGAAAACTGGAGTGGCATAACCTTAGGGTGCCTAAAGTGTGCTTAAAACTAGTTCCAGTTGTTAATGTGTGGATAATTCATGGGTTAAAAGCCCCAGAAGCTGCCTAAAATTAATGTGTAACAAGACCATTTATGTTATGGGTGGGGTTTTTTTACTCCCACTTCTATTAGAAGTCTGTTCCAGAACCTCACTCCTCTGAGAGTTATAAATCTTATAATTTCCAATCTAAACTTTTCATAGCAAGTGTTTACCTTTTTTTTTCTTGTGCTAGTGTTTTCCATATCATAAATAGCTCTTCTCACGCTTCATTCCCCTGACGATGCTAATGGACCCTCTCTGTACTTGTTCTAGTTTGAATTGATCCTTGAGCATCACTGACCAGAAGCGTACACAGTATTCCAGATGAGTTTTCACCGGTTCAGTGTACAAAAGCATTAATACTTTTCTGTTTCTAAAGGAAATACTTCTTCTGATCCATCCTTGGCATTTGCTTATTTCATGATTTCACCACAGTGCTCGCTTAGTCATCTGGTGATTGGCTGATGCACTTCCCTCCTCTGCTTTTCCAAATAATGAGCTTCTATTTTATGGCAGAAATTCTCATTATTAATCCCAAAATATAAGACCTTGCTCTTGCAGTTTTTAGTTGTATCCCATTTCTGTTATTTTAGTCCTCAAGATATACTCAGTTTTCACTGCATGAAACTCTAGTTGCCCTCTATACTGACAGTGCCTCCCAGCCGTTTCTCATCTTCAAACGTCTCCTTGCTATATAGATTCAGACTAGTTATTGAAGTCAGTATCGTTAATTTTATTCCATTGCCCATTGATAATCTTTATTCTTTTTAGTTGACTTATGGCAATTTTCACTTTATCCCTACCCTTCCTGACTTGTAAAATGTAACTTCCATTGCTGAACAGTTCTTTTCTCCACTCCTGAAAGGTTCTTTGTTTATTTTTTACATCTTTTTTAAAGTGCGTTTTCATCCAGTAATGTCCTTTTCCTTATGTTTTTCCCTCTTGCTTGGGATGCAAATTTTCACCTTTCTGTTAATGAAAAAAACCTGCTTCAGACTCAGGTACTTGAATTCTTCAGTCCATTTGAAAAACTGGACTGGTTTCCTTAATTTCTTACAACGTCTTTTTAACATTTGAAAATCTTAGCTAGATACCTACTTTTGTTTCCACTTCAATTTAATTTCAGCCGAATCACCCTGTAATCACTCGATCCAAGATTATTATTCTACAACCAGTGATTAAAAATAGATTATCTAGTAGACTCAAAATTACACTGACATATTTTTATAATGACTTTACTTTTTTCCTGGTGATGGGAACTGACACTTAATTTTTAACTTAACTGACACTTGTCCTTAATTTTTATGTTAGCCATTTTTTTTTCTTTCTTTCTTTTGGTTTTCCAGGGGAAAAATAGTTCAAAGTCTCCTGCTCACATAATATTTTTATTCACTAAAATGTAATTAAAATTATTTACTACTAGCAGAAAATTCTAAAACTTAATGAGTGCTTCCGTAATGTTTATAATGTTGCTGGTATAAGGTTTTCCATTGACAAGGACTTTTTTCATTAAGGTGATTTATAGAAGAGTCATAACAACCACAAAACTCAGTGTATGGATTCACTTTCCTGATTCCAAAACACGATAACATTTAATTTCGCGATGTCATGTTTATGTACTTAATTTTTCATTCACTTTGCGCAGTTGTGTGTTGTTGGATGCTACACAAGTGAGCCATTGTTTTAATTGGCCTATTATTAATGTAGTTTGAAAAAATTAATGCAAGCATTTGGGGAGCCGTAGGTTGGCAGTGCTGTTTTTGTAACTCTTGCATCAAAATATTTTGTAAGTTTTTAATTTTTATTAAATTGAATAATTTTAAAGGGAATGAATATTCTGAATAGAAGCATGAAGATATCCAAAAGCAAATGAAAGCCTTCAGCCATCTGTTTCATTAAATTATTGTACAAATTGGGTACCCTTTTACTTATCAAAAAAGTGGTTTACATCAGGCAGTTTAGAAGTAGAAATGGGTTAGGATGCACAAGCATTTTTCATGGTATTATATAGGTTATAGTCAGAACCTGTTCTGTTGTTTTCAGTTACTCTTTGCAAAATTGACCAAATGATTGTAATGATGAGCACTGCCTTGACTTATTTATCAGTAAAGTTAACTCACAGGAAAACAAGACCCTAACGTACAAGTCCAATTTCACTTTAGCATCCCCTAAATGCTACTTACACGCAATCCTGTTCCACCTGGCTAGAGCCCTTGGAAAACCGTTAGTACATTGATGCTTGTAACATTTCCACATCATGGCCTTTAACTAAGTTAAAAAAAGCAGCAGGATGAGGAGCATCTACCCACCTTTTGTGTTCACAGTTTTTCAGGGTTTTGAACATCGTGGTGGAATAAGATTGCCCCTAGGTGCCATGGGAGTGAAATAGGATTTGGACATAAAGCTTTTCAGTTCCAGCACAGTATTAAATTAAAACCCAACATTTAGTAATCTGTGCTGTATGTTGTCTTAGATTTTTATATTTTCCTTTCAATAACCTGGGAATTAAGATTTAAAAAAAAACAAACAACAAGAACCTCGATTATTCTTATCTATATGCATTCTTGCTTTGAATATGCGGTGCTTGTAGAAACCTACAAGGTTTTCTAGGAAGTTACTGATTGAATGACACTGTAGTCATATAATGATAGCTCTGATGGAGAAGTAGATCTAAAAGGGACCTCAGGAAGCTGTTTTAATCCAACGCCCTGCTTTGAGACAAAAAGGACAAATAGGCTGTTGCTCATTGATAACAAAAAAAAATGTGTTACTACTGCGTGTAAGAAAATGTGTTGGGGTGGCTTTGGTCTATTCATGGCTGTTACTTCCTGGGGATTTCAGCATTTCAGAACACAAGTTTTGTACTTTTTCTAAACTGGATTTACCACATTTTAGGGAGATAGATTTGGAAGAAGTGATAATTTAAGTTTTATAAAGACTGCATGGAAAAGAATTTAAGGCAGTAGATCAGATCCAGAAAGAATTTAGGTGCAGATTTGGCTTTGCTTTCCAAGTAAAGGAAAGCTGACTTTTGGGAGACGAGATAGTAAGGCACAGCTTCATTCCAATGGAATGCAGCTGTGATTTGTAGTTTTGGAATCCCAGTTTTTAAACAGATGTGTTAGACGGCCACTTGACTGGACAGGGGTTGTTTCATCAGGGCTGATCCTGTCCTGAGCAGGTCACTGGACTACATGACTTCATGTGGTCTCTTCCAGTCAAACCTTCGTGTCATCCTATTTCATGGTTTTTGTCATGACTTGTTAGGATTAGGCAATTTTAGATGAAAATTCCAAATGTCAGAACTCCACATCCTTGGTTCATTTAATGTCAAATTAATTTGGGGGTTTGAATGATCTGTCATTTGGGGTGCTTGCAGACATAATCCCCCTTCCCCCCTGGTGCTTTATGTCACAACCCAAAGGGTGTGATTTTTGTTTGTGTGTGCTTCGGCACTGCTAAATTGTCCCCGCTAAATTATAGCTTCTTTGCACGGTGGAGTTTTCTGCTGCAAAAGAGAACCCCGGTGCAAGGGAGAATTTCCCACCAATTTGAAGCTTTCTTTGCAGGGTGCATTTCTTTGTTGCAGCACAGAGATGCTCGTTGCAAAGAGTTCCCGCCATTTGTATGCTAATTCGAGTCCCATTATTGGCCAGTTCTAAATTATTCACACGTGGCGGCTACTGATTGGCTTGCTAGCCGTATAAGAGGCTTGAGTGGTTTCCGCCCAAGTTGGAGGACTCCACGAACAAGGGAGGAGGAGACTTCACACTGTGTGAAGATCTCTAAGCGCTGCGGATCCTTATGGACCCAGTGCATTTAAAGCAGGCAACGGAGGTCTGATCAACCTCTAGCCTCTCCCCGTCACCGATCGCAGTCCAGACGTATCCCTTCCCGCGCACAAGAGAACCGGACCCACGGAGCCTAGCAAACTTCGTGTGAGCCCTTACGACCGGCTTCAGAGCTCTTCTACCCGGGTTCGAGTCCTGCAGGTTTATTTTCCCGTCGCTGAAACCCATTGCGACGTACCCTCGTATTTTTCTTCTTCCCGTCGCCGGAACCCTTTGCGACGTACCCTCGTGCCCTGCAGGTTCGAGTTTTGTTTTATTGTCTGTCTGTAACCGCAACTTAAGCAAGTTTTCCTGCCTGCACCACTGCCATCTCGGTGTAAGTAAACAATCTTTAAAACTACCGCTACGCGTTTGTGCCTAATTCCAGCTCGACGGCCTTCCCTCTCCAACCCGGCGTGCCCGGGCTGCTGGCCACAGTCCGCGTGCAGCACAGAAAAGGGCTCGGGTCGCTCCCGGCCCGCACACTTTTTACTTTAAGCTCAGCTCATTCCTGCGCCGAGCCCTGCACATGCCCAGAAGAAGCAGCACGTTACTTCAGCCCGGCTCTGCAGCATCTGTAAAGATTGGGCACTTCAGTGCTGCATTTTTGGTGCTTTTTGTCTAATAGCTGATTGAATCAGCTTTACTAACAGTGCCAAAAAGCCCCACTGAAGCACCCGATCTTTACAGCCGCTGCAGAGCCAGGTTGAAGTAAGGCACCACTTGTTCTGGCAAAATGCATTTCGTTTGTTTGCTTGTTTTTTTATCGTCTGCAAGTAGCCTTAATCTGGATCATCAGCATGAGTTTGTTTGGAGTTTGCAATTTCCCACTCAGCAAAAGTTCTCATGTTTCAAATAGTCATTCCATCAGCGGGGCTACTCATTGGAATAAAATTAAGTGCCTGTGTAAAGCACTGCTGGATCTGGGGAAAAAGAAGTTCATTCCTCTGTTGGGTGTTGATAGCAATAGTTGAAATTTGATTTTCTGCTTTGTTCTCCTTTCATAGCCTCAAGACTTCCCTTTTTGCCTGTGGTATAATCCTCATGTGGCTTCCATGACTATTTGGTTGAATGATATATGGGACATCCTCTTACTGTAGAGGAACATACTACCGATAACACAAAATATATGTGGATTTAGCATAAGAATTAGAGTGGATTTTGTGTGTGCACAAATTGTAGTACTCAGTTTTCTGTATACTTATTTTATTTTTGTTTTTGTTTTATTGCTATAATCTTTTTTGGTAGCAACGTTCATTTACCTGCCTCTCAAAATCATAATTTGGTTCCAAACAAATTATGGAAGCATTCTTACTAACATATTTTGGGAATGGTAATAGTCTGTGAAAAGGAGAAATTTTAATGGGAACTACATCTTGAGCTGAAGTAGAAATGCAGTACAGTTGATTTAAAAAAAACCCAAAACTTGTGTTATTTTTATGCTATCTGAAATACAGCTCAAAACTGCTCTGGATTGAGGACCTGTGGGCAGTGTTTGGAGCAGCCTGGATGTGGATGGTGCAATGATCCCAGTAATACAGGAAAAGGGCAGTGTTTGGAAGGATCTTCCAGAGGACCAGTGAAGCCTGCCGGGGTGCACTCTCATGAAATGGTCCTTGAAACTAGTCTGTGCTCAAAAGAGAAAAATTATGAATGGTCTTTCATCCATTGTCCAGGTAAAACCTACAGATTTGTTTTATTCTGTCTTTTTTTTTTTTTCTTTATTTGAAGGCATCCCTGTAAGAATGCAAATGAACTGGAAGGAGTAAGTTAGTGATAAGTAGCTGATTATCTCTGATATAAAAATGTCACACCAGAAGGTATCAAATGTGACTTTTTAAAAATAATCAGGCTTTGCCTGTGTTCCAATTTTATAAACTTTCATGAAAAAAACAAATAAATGCAACAGAAATTGACATTTGGAAATAATTCTACACATGCTAATTTAGCAGTTGAAATTTGGTTCCCATTTGCCAAGGCACATTTTTTTCCAAAAAGCATTCTGAGAAAAGATTGAGACATGGTTATACAGGCCCATGTAAGAGGAAATTTTAATGCAGCCCCCTTACTTTACTATTGAGGATCCTAATAAACGTGTAATTATGATTGTGTGTGTGTGTGTGTGTGTACTATTCAAGTTATTCTGCTGTTACACTAAGCTTCATAGTATCTATGAAGCATCTAAATGTGGCAAGTTTTATTTATATAAATGGTCTATCTATCTATCTATCTATCTATCTATCGGCCATGTTTGTGGTATCAATACCTTATAGCAACAGAACTCTGAAATATCAAGCTGGATATGTTACTAGGTTAAAATGAACAATAAATATCTTTTAAATATAAATGTAAGTCTGTTTAATATATTTTATGAAAATGGAAAGCAACCAGGCACAGTAAAAACTTGCATCGAGATGTTAGCTGGCGTGCAAAGATAGATGCCCCGTACAAGCCCACTCTGCAAGTTAACTGCACAGATATCTGGTTACAGAATTTACAGCTGCTGAAGCAAGAGAACATTATAAACTCAAGAGGTTTAATAGCTTCAGAGCCAAGTCTGGCATTGGTTGTTAAAGCACTTGGTTTCTCAATTCCAAGCGAGCTCTTAAAACCCGTTAACTCTACAGTGAGAAACTATTTAATTTATCTAGCTATGGTGTTAGTCTTTAGAATATATAAATGATAAGCTCAAATTACAAAAAAAAGGATCTTTGAAATAGATTTTTCAGTGGATTTTAATTTTCTATTTCCCTCTATTCTCCCCCCTGCCCCCAACATGTCCCTTTTATTTTTTTTAATCCGTTTCCCTTGCCTTATTTTCTTCAGTACCTGTTACTAGGGGAGGGCTCTTGAATACAAGGTGTGTTTGGAGCTGGACTCTGTGAACATTCATATAAGGGACTTATCACTGTCTATTTTTTTCAGACCAATCCAGAATCAGGGGTTCAGCCACTAAGGAACACAGTGTCTCTGACTATCCAAAAATGTTACCTTAAGTAAAGTATAATGGGCACTTCTGCCTATGTCTGCTTAGTCCATCATTGTAGTTGCTTTGTTTTAAAGACGCCTTTGAGTGTAGAGAGGTAATGTTATTTTCCTCGTCTAGAAGCTGGACACAGAAATGATGACTTACTAAAGGCCACGTAGGACCCTGTAGCAGAGGCAGGTGCTTTGCCCAGCGTTAGCCAAAAGGTCATCCTTATAATTGGCTTCTGGTAACTGGTCCAACTCTCATTGTGGGCAGTTGTGTCTTGGGCAAGCTGTGTTTTATCATTTGGTCTCAATTTAGAACCCTCATTAAAGGAAGGCAGATTTGGGGCAGTGAGTGCTTGGCGCTCTGTTGGCTGGTGTTCACTGGAGGGGAACGTATGTTGAATCAGTAATTTAGAAGACATATTTATCCTGTTACTAATCTTATCAAGTAGAAGAGAAGAATCTAATACATTCTGTTTTTGGAACTGGAGTGCAGAAACTTTCTATTAGATTAGGCCCTGACCCAGGGATGGGCAAAATACAGCCCATGGGCCAGATCCAGCTCACCAAGTGACAGTATCTAGTCTGTAGGTGCTGAGTGAGTGGAAGGTGACCAGAGCAGTGCAACAGGGGCAGGAGGAGGAGGAGACAGTGGAGGCAGGGTGAACCAACCAGTACCCAGACAGACCTGCCAGGAAGCTGCATCTGGTAGCCAGGGCCAGGGCTATTGATGGGCATGGATACGTGTGGCTTCCCCTGAGTGGGGGCAGGTGGGGTTCGGTCCCATGCAGAGTGCCATGGGGACAGCTGTGGGCCAGATGGGGTGGGGAGCGTCGGGGTGGCTTGTACCGCACAGGCAAATTCTGCTGCATGTGCCCCTGCCTGGCTCCCAGGACCTATCGCGTGGGCAGGCAGCTCCCCCCCACCCCCCCCCCACCCCACACACACACACATGAGCGCACACCTCATATATCCACCCACACAATATACAAGAGTAAGACATTATTTTGAGCTATTATGCAATTGCCTCTATATACACTATTAAAAAATACCCATAAATCCGGACAAAAAATATTTTTTGAAATAAAATTAAAGTTACAGTAAAAGTTTGACTTTTTTTTTTTTTTTTTTTTTAAGAATCTGATTTGTTTCTGTAATTTGTTAAAATGAGATCTTCTGAAAGATTTTATGTATACAGCCTTCAACAGCTCACCAAAGCTTGTTAAGTGGCTCACCAGCCAAAATAATTGCCTACTTCTGCCCTAACCCTTAGGTTTTGATCATGTTACTCAAAGTGTTATCCCCCTTCATACTAGCACTTCTAACATCTTCCTCATTTAAAAGACAGTTTTTGTTTTTTCAGACACTCTTTAATCTATCGAAGATAGCCCTATCCATGTGGATTGAAGAAGTGTATGTTTAGGTGGTATCAGTATTTTGGTGCCAGTATTTTGTGGATGTGGCTTTACACAGCTTCTCACAGAGATCTTATCTGTTGAAAAGGAGTGAGGATAAGCTTTATCTTTTCAGACTCCACTTATGAGGGCTCTCAGAAAAGAGGAAACATTTCCTATCCAGTCTTTGGGATCTGTTTGTATAACTGCTGTGGTCTTGCCCTAAGACCAACAGCATTCAGGAATTGACTGTTTTGGAGACAGCTCAACTAGCTGAGTGTTGAGGTTCCCATGTGCTCTCATCTATAAAGAGGGTACCTATCAATACCACTAGCTTTCTCTCCTTCCCTCGTCCTGTTTCTGAGGAGTCCTGACTTAAGGGGTCCTGTATGCTGGAAGAGTGCTTTATGTCCTTTTGTTGCACGGTCAGCACTACTTTTTCCATGAGTTTGCCTAAGGAAAGGCGGTTTGGCATTTAGTTGTTTGCAAGATTGATAGAATCTAGTGCAGGTTTCTTGAGAACCTGTAGTACTATTGTGTGCTTTTAGGTGCTGTGGGCAGTGGCAAGACTAATGGTTCTTGTTTCACCTGCAAAGATGAGCTGAGTTTGGAGTCATTTCAGATGATCCTCTTGTCACTTAGAGTTTTCAGGGCCAAACCTGTTCAAAGAAACTGGGATGGTCCATAGTTTGTTTTATTAGTAGATGCCATTGATATTTTGTTGTTTTTCTCTAGCACAGTAGAATGTGAGCTCTTCATAATTGGTGGCATTTAGGGAAAGCAATTAAAGTTAATCATCTGGCTGACTATATGACTGGTTTTTAAAGTAACTTGATAGAGTTTATGGCAAAGGAGGAGGCAACTTTTAAAGATGGGGACTGCATTTAGTCCATGAAAGCAAGTCAAAAGTTGTTCTCTTGTTCCTTAAACCATCAAATCACCATATACTCAAAATTTCTAAGGTGTTGAGAATTTATATTTTGTCACAATCCTGTTTTAACTTGGTGTCATGTTATTTTCTCTATACACAAATTGGACTCTAGGTCTGAAACGTTCAGAATTGTTGTGCTCACTTAGTAACAGCTTTATTCTCAGAACCGAAATGGTAATGGCCGTTTCACTTTTTATATTCCAGCTTGCCAGTGTAATGGACACAGCACCTGCGTTAATGGCAACGTTTGTGATCAATGTAAAAATCTGACAACAGGAAAACAATGTGAAACATGCATGCCAGGATATTATGGGGATCCAACAAACGGAGGACAGTGTACAGGTATGTATCTTATCAGGGAAAAAAATTCTTCCTTTTAAGAGATACCATCATCCTTGTAAAATTATTTTTTTATCAATTGCTAAAATATTCATTTGGCAGACTAAATGGCCAGAGCAACTAAACTAGAGATTTGGAGTCCAGATTCAGCTTTCTTAGTGAACCTTCACATTCAGAAATACTATGAAAGAATTATAATTTTATATATAAGCACTTAAGGGCTAGGCTGTGGCTTTAACACTCCAGGCAGGAGAGGAATGCTGGGCAATGATAGTAACACGTGAAAGTATACCATGCCTAAGAATGGTAGCACATCTTAGGACAGATGAGGGAGTATACCCTTACCTACCTTTTCATAGTGTCAACTGCCAGTGTGGCTGCTGAAATGCTGCTGTCCTTCTGTGCCTGGAGTCTGATAGGGCCTGGCACCTATAGAGCATCTTAGCGTGTAGCGTGACAAGTGCCTTGTGCTCTGCCCCCTTTCTTGTGCACCTATGAAGGACTGAGTCAAATTTAATCTCACTAAGTTTGCTTTAACTTGAAGGAGGCTTTCGACATTGAAAGATAATCATCTTGCAACATGTTCATTCTAAAGAGTAAAATAAAACTGCTGTTATTTTTTTTTTATAAAGTGAATTCTTTCTCCGAATAGCGACAGTTTAAAAATGCCAACTTGCTCAACAGATCTGCTGTCTGCATGTGTTCAGAGTCATATCAGTTGGTTTTAGTGCTTTCTACCTTTGTTGTCACTCAGGAGCCAGCACAGCTGAGAACACGAGTGAGCAGGACTCTCCTCCCTCCTGTGAATAAATGATGAATCTGTTTACTGTGTTCCAGTCTGTTGCATCTGGTCTTATCCTGTTGAAAGCAGTAGGGCTCCAGAGGTGTCAGCGAGATTATAATTTGAAGAGAGCAGAGAATGCACAAGAGCAACAAAGGGCTTCTCTGCAGAACCTCTAGTTTCAGTGATGATGATGCACAGGAAAGAAAGAATCTGATTTTCAAAGCTTTATCTGCTGGGTTGCCTGCCTGGGAGAAAGATATGTTTAAACTGAAGCTGTGTGACATGGTCATTACAGGGCAAAAAGCATGCAGTTTTAAAAATCAGCATATTTAGAAATACAGGTGTATTTTTAGAGCTTCTGAAACCGTATCCTTATGCCACTAAAATTGCTGTTTGGATCGCTAACTCCTTAGGTTAAAGGAACCACATCATCTTCTGTTTTGTACAGTACCAAAATCACTATTGGCTTTACATTGTACAAGTTCATTCATAGATACAGAAGACAATAAATGTAGAAACACAATCTCTTTACCTGATCTGAGGGATACATGATTTGATTCTGGCCTGCATGATGCGACGGTGGTTTGGCATAAAATTGGTTTTGTTGCTGGTTTGGCTTGGCCCTCATAATTCACTGGTGGTTTCCCCACATATGCAGTGCAACCTTTCCATAATTTTGTTTTGAGATCTTATAGGTAATGTGCTATAAATGCTTGCTGGTTTGGTAACAAGTCAGTTTGAAAATACACAGTAATAGCTGATTAAAATCCATGAACAAGCTCCTACTGTCTTACTGATGTTTGGTTTGAACAGAAGAGCCTAGTCTGATAAAGGTTACAAGTAACCCTATTTTACTGAGTCTGTTCAGTTCTGTAATTACATTGGAGGATTCCTCTTCAGAATAAGATCTTTTATTCCAAATGGCATTTGTATATTATATTGCCCTGGGGCTGTTTTCTCCCTTGCACTAGTGATTTAGAAGCCTGTAATATCTCCTCCTATATTTAAAATATCTCCATATTTTTAACCTCAGCAGTAGTTAAAATAGAGGAAGGAGGCTCAGTCTGGCAGCTGGAAATATATATAAATGTACAGGTGACATTTATGCCCTGTAGCCATGATGATTATTTTAGAGGACTCTTACTCCTCAAGGGATATTAACTCTCTGAAGGGCTCACCTCTGCCTCAGCAGATTAACAGGTTACACAAAACTGCACATCTGGTAAACCCAAGCACAGCATGCTGAAAATATGTGCAAGGGGATGGAAAGATTAATGTCTACCCTTATTGACAGTTGCACATTTTCCTTGTGCTTTATGAAGCTTTAAATAATTCTTAATAGTTCTCTTATTTCCTGAAGTTGACAAAATGCTCTTTTGCTGTCTACAGCACCTTTATGGCAAAGTGATGTATTAAAGTAGCTTTTATTCTTTAGGGATACATTAGCTATCTAACCAAATAAGCATTCCATCACCTTTAGTGAATTATGTGTAATGCAGTAATGGCTAAAATCAATTTATAAGACCTGTAAAATTATCAATTTGACCACGTGTTTCTCTAGCCTGAGTTACGTATTATGGAGGGAGTTCTTTTTTTATTGGTAGACATGATTTTAAAAAGGGCTATATAGGATTTGAAATGCTTTAAAATTAAGATGATCATTATTGTGAGACTTTCTATACATTTTTGGTTGGAGTACTATATTTTCAAGATTATACCCTGCTGCAGCCTTTGTGTTTGTTGATATTTTTCAGCGTTATACATTTCTAAATTTCCTCTGGCATCGTGAATGTGTTGCCCTTTGTGCCTGTTATATTGGTTGCCAAATTGGGGCCCATTGATCCATAGGTGATCTGTGGAGAGAAGGCAGGTCACTGATGATGATGATAGAATAGCGCCAACAGGGATTGGGAATCCCATAGTGGCAGGCAGTATGCTGAGAAAAGACGCATCCCTTCTCCAGAAGAAACAACAAACTAAAGAGAAGATGGAAAATCAGTGAAGGGAAGAACAGCATGATGGTTTACAAGCCTCCTTTCCAAACCATGGTTTTTGATTGCTGGTGTATTTGCTTGTTTCTTTAAGTTTTTGAATTTTTTAGGGGGAGACAGTTATCAGAAATGAGAGGTGAGGAAAATGAAGAGTACTTCAAGAAGGGAAGAGACAAAATATTTATCACACTACTCCAAAATGTATCTGTATTATTTTAATATATTCCCTTTAATCAATTTTGGAAGCTGCAGCAGGGCTATTATGTGATCTTCAACTGGAAAGGATGTGGAGTAGTAAGAGGTTGCACAGGATGATCACAAACAGATGGGAAATTGGTATACGTGGGGGTAGAGCGGGTGGGAACGGAGACCCTATCTCCTGGTATATTCATGACATACAGTATAAACCAGTCTCTTGCCAATGTTATGGCAAGCGTATTTGTGTATCGCAGTGAATTCTGTAATTGGAAGTTCAGAACACCACAGAAAACTGAGCCCACAGCTCGGTCTGAGCTGTTGAACTGGGATGGGAAAATGCTTAGGACAGTCGCCCCCGGTGTGTGTGTGCATAAGAGCCTCCTCTTCCTTTCTTCCCCACATTTTAGTTGGTTGGAATAGCCTTCGTAACACCTCACACTCCTTGCTTTGTAAGAACTGAGATGTGCATAATGATTGAAACCATCCCTGCCTTTTTCCAAAGCTTGCAGTTCTTTAATGAAAAGTATGCTTCCATGTGGGCACTCCATCAGATTCCTTGTTATCAATGATACTAGCTGCGCACCCCAGGGATGTGGGTCCCCAAAATACATACCCAAATTTGCCTAACGGAACTGAACAGGTTCCATTTCCGATGAGCCTATGCGTCCATGGAGCAGCGAGCGTTTGTCCTATGCCTGTCCAGGAACACTGATGATATTACAATTACTAACAAGTTACTGATATGATAATAATGGAAGTACAGCATTTCCCAATGTTTATCATCATAAATTTTAATTTACTTTGCAATGAACACAATTTGCTTCACAAAAATATTTTATTTAAAATTTATCTCTGAAAGTTTTTCCATAATATATTTAAAGGTTTACTACAATCAGTTTTCCTTACAGTCGTGAATAGAAACATTTTATCATTTGATATTTCTTAGATGCTTGTTTTCTCTAGAATTGTTGACCTTCGTTTTCATTCAATTATAAAATGTCTTCGAAGCAAACAAATTTTGCAGCCTCACTAGGCATCTTGAAAAATATCTTGACATCTAGAGTGCAGGAAAGGAAGAATATTATGCTCCTAACTCTTAATAAGCAAGTGATGTGTTTACAACACACGTTTCAAAGATAGTTGCCATCTTGTGAGCAGTTATTACAGGTGCTATTAGATCTTGAAAATTACATATGTTGCACTTTGCACCATTTTTGATCAAACCATTGTAATTCTTTTTTCTTTTTTGATGCACGTTAGCTTAACGATTGGCATCCACTCTAACTTGTTTTTTGCCAGAAACTTGGCATGTCACTTATGAATTGATGAGCAGTAGTTTGACACTGTTCATATTTTTTCTAATTAAATGTCATACAACATTTTTGCTTGAAAATTATACCCATAAATTATACCCAATGCCAATTATTTGCTTTAATTGTGTCTCTTAGTGAGTCTCTTCCATACTGTCTCTGAATACTCAGCAAAATACGTGTGTCATTACAATTTATATGACTTTTAGATTGTATTTTTGGTATATACAGAATTCTCACATACAGTATTCCCATGGGCCTGTTTTGTGATTATTGTATAGATATACTTCCTCTGTTCACGATTGTACGCAGTTATGCAGATGCATAGCTTGGATATTTTTGTTACAGATTTGGGTATTAACTAAATACTATGACCTCTACCTAAAAGTTCATTAGTCAATTACAGAGGACATTTAAGCTATTGTTTTATTGAGTATAGGTATCAATATGTGTAATAACTGAAAATATTAAGTCACGTACTTACTTAATGTATTCAGTAAGGTTTTTTGGTGTCCATGATAACAAACCAATAACTAAAATGTGAAATACAATAATTATAATCTACTTCAGGAAACAATTCAGTTTTACTCTGCTGCTGGGAAATAAGGTATGTATGGTGAACAAAATAATAAATTGAGCCCAGACTCATGTGATTAAGAATTATAGGATCAGGCTCATTCACTTAAGAAAAAGTGATAAATTGTGTGGTAGCTACTGCTCCAGAATGTCAAGCGGCTATGTAAAGCTAGAGCTTAGCAGTCTAGTAAACAGTTTAAATACATTATTTCTCCATTGCCTGCATGGATGTTGTTTCAGTCCAAGACCACAGAGTCAATTCCCAACAGAAGTAAGAAATATCAGAAATATTCCCATCTCGTCTTCTTAAGTGTAAAGTGACTTTTTCTGACCTTGTTTTCTCCAGCATAAATTTATAGGACCGTATATGTCTGTACAGTCAGTATGAAACACTCCACTGCATACACTTCTCCCCTTGATGGGGAATTAAATGAAGAAACAGGCGTGACACACATTGATCAAGTTGCTTAATGCAGTGTTGAAAGGTGCTCAGATATTACAGGGATAAATATTGGATAAGAATCTACATAGAATAGACTAGAATTTGAATGAATGCACAGCATTTGCATTTTTTGTCGGTGGCTTTTAAAGGGAGTTATTTGTCGGTACTATTGATACTGTTTAATATTGCATATTCAGTAATTAACTAACAAGCAGTTCAAAGATGCAAGACATTTGTAGTTAAACATTAGCTTCTAGATATGAAGTAACTGGAAATGAAGGATACTGGGGCTCTGACTGCTGAGTGATGGGAACAGCTTTTGAATTGCTCTTTTGGCACTCTGCTTTGTTTTGTACTTCCATATGTTGTATAACAGGAAAATTGAAAGTTTTTTTTAATCAATTTTAGAACAAATAGAACAAGAGTTCTGCCAATAGTCCAAGGTAACAAGAGAAATCTACTTTTGAAAATGAAGAAAAAATAGATTAAAACAATGTTGTGTCATGGTGGCAAAATTTGTTAGGATTATTTTCACACTCATTAATCACATACTTAGTTGTTAGTGCTTAAAGAATTTTACTCTAGGTGCTTATCTTGCCATTTTCTTTAGGCAATGTATTTTCTAAAGTTATTTTTCAAATATGTGGGCTGCCCGGAGAATCTCTTTTCAGATAACACGTCACTGAATGCAAATGTATAATGCATTTAAACTTCACATAATTGAAGTTCTTTGTTGTGTTGCCATTTTTTTCATGTCATGGTATAAATAAATAAAAATACATGAATATTCAGTTTTTAAATTAATATTCACTTGTACTTGGGGGATAAAAAGCAGAGTGATTTCTGCTGAAATACAGTCCATTTATTGTCATCTATTGCATTGTCTTTATTTGCATGTGCAAAACTAAAAACATTCTGCTTGTGCTTGTTCATTAGGGCTGTGAGAAGCTTTGGTCCCTGATTTGATTCAGTGGAGATTTGTCCCTATTCGGTGCCTGACTCTCTGAATCCAAATCAAATCAAATCAGGAGACCCTTTAATCTCTCGGAATCGAATCAAAACCCTCCGAATTGATTTGGAGAGTTTCAGAAAGATTCGGCGATTCAGCCATAGACACAGCTTTAAATGTTTTTTCTATATACCTCAAGGTACCAGGCATGGCTCATCAAAGCTACGATGCTGGGGTGGATGGAGCAATCCACAGGAGCATGGGGGGAGGGGAGGGGTCCGCAGTGCGCTTGGCAGCAGACCCGGAAGTGGACCAGAAACACTTCCAGTCCACTTTTGGGTCTGCTGGGGGGCTCCTCCGTGACCCCCAGCCTGGCACCTGGTGCCTCCTGGGTCTGGGGGGACACCCAGGGTCCCTCCTCAGCTGATCGATGAGCCGGGAGGGTGTGGGTGGCCCCCCCAGTGTGCTCCCTGGTGGACCTGGAAGTGCGAGTTCACCTGGAACTTCTGAGTTTGCTGTCAAGCGCACGGGGGGGGGGGGGGGGGGC
>NW_005842539.1:178451-226265 GCF_000455745.1 Alligator sinensis
GGGGGGTGTGCCTCTGCACTCCTGTGGGATGCTCCATCCACCCCAGCATTGCAGTGTTCATGAGCTGTGCCTGGTACCTCGAGGTATGTAGAAAAAACATTTAAAGCTGTGTCTGTGGCCAAACCACTGATTATCTGAATCAGCATCGAATCTTCAGATTTGGATTTGGGGATAGTTGATCTAAATCAACAAATTGAATCACTTCCTGATTCAGGCTGAATCTGAATCAAATATGGCCCATTTTGCCCACCCCTACTGCTCATGCTCTTTTCTTCATAAATCCCCATTATTGATACTACTAGTGTTACCTCTGGAGCAGTAGCCACAGTGGAAGTGCTAGAATGGGTAGGGTTTTTACCACTGCTGCAGTCTGAATAGAGTTTGATGTGGCAGTTGGAATGATCAGCGGGCATTTTATGTTAGCATTCCCATCAATAGAGCTGTAATGATGAGGAATTTCGAGCAAATGCAAGAATAGATGTAACCATGATGCGTCAGACTGTTTCATAGATTAGTTCAATAAGGATGTTTTTCAAGCACAACTATGTCTTTTTTTTTTTTTTTTTTAACTTTGTATCAAGTGTTTTGTAGTCACTGTGCTGCAGATGGTGATCTAGCTGCTTATAGGAAAGATGTTGTTATTTTTCTAGATATTCGAAAACTTATTACAAGACTGTAGCATGTCAGGGTCCCAGCGGTGGCTGTGACACCTTCTGGTGGCTTCGTGATCATGCCCTGATCTGCCCCTAGGATGCCTTCCCTTCTTTTCTGCCACACCTTGATGGCATAATAATAGTAATGGGGAGGCTTCCCATGGGCCTTTGCCTGGCCCCAGTCCAACTGAACCTCATCGGGATGCCCTGGCACCCTATGGGCTTCTACTAGTCCCAGGCCCCTCGCTGAGCCTCACTGGTTGTCCATGCTGCACAGGGCACCTTAGGCCTTAGGGGCCAATTGCATGGCTCCAATCCTCCCCTACATTATGCCCGAACCTTTGCAGGTGTTATGGTATCGTTGTTTCTTGTTGGGGCTTTGGTCTTGTTGGGCTCTACCCCTTTACTTTCAGCTATGCCTTCTAGCCCAGGCCCACTGTATCAGACCAGGTTTTGAGGCACTAGCTCTGGTCTAGGCCTTTTGGGCACTGGGCCCATGGCCCCTATCTGACTGCACCCCTCTTGGGCGCTGGGCCTCTGGCCCCTATCTGGCTCTGTGGCCTTACTCACTGCCCACTCCAGGCTCAACAGTTTGGGTTTTTTCTGTTTGAGTTTTTAAATAAAAAAATAACTGCCAATTAAGTTGGAAGGAGGATGAGTGATAACTTCTCTTTAGTCTGAATTTTGTAGATTGTACAATCATATATAAGCTCTGAGCAGACTGAAAGCAATTGGTTGCATTTTTCAAATTGTACAAAGAATGTAATTAGTGATGTTGCTGAAGTTAATTGTATATTAGGGATGCTTAAAGCAGGTGTGGAGAAGCATCAGCACAAATACTCTGGATATAAATATTTTATAATCATGTTAGAAACAGCTATATAATGCATTTTAAGAATGGAAATCTTTTCTCCCCAAGGATCACTTCATTTAGGTAATATCACAGCACAGTGACACAAATATTTGTTTTCTTGTTAGTCTCAAAACAACTAGAGACTACTGTATTTTGCTTTTAGGAATAGTATAATACTATTTCAAATAAAACTAGGCAACTGATGTAGTTACAGATAGATGGCATGAAGAACAACAGCCTTTGCAAAGGGAAATAACAAGAAATATATTTTTAAACCTTTAAAAATCTATCGAGCAACTTCTTTGACATTCTTTTAAAAGTAAAAGGTTGTATCATCTTGTTTACAAGTAGTTTTGAATTTTAAGGTGGCCGGGCCTGGTCCTGCAGTACTACAAGGCCTCCTAAATTGTATTGAATGGCCTCCTTTCCTGGTGCCTGAAATAGGAAACTTGAAAATACTGAACACTTCTGAATGAAAATGTAGCTTTTTCTGATGTCTTCTAGAATAGAGAGATAGTTTGCTTTCCAAGGTTCTTGTTCTGTTTTTCCGCAGAGTAATTAGTCCATATAAACACTTTCACTGTGAGGATGCTTATGCCATTAGCTCAGCCAGGGACTTTTTGCCTTAGTCCTACCCATATGGAGCCACCATCATCTGCCTCTCCTTTTCCAAGCGGATAAAAGGCAATGCGCAGTTCCTCTTCTTCAGTTTCTCTCCGCTGTGTAGCTGGAGACGGGGTGTTTGTTTTTAATGCCTACATGCCAATTCAAAGCCTTTCTTGAATCCTGCTTCCTCCTTCTTTTCCCATTTGTTGTGTTTTCATTTTACTTCATTGTTATAGTTATTTCTTTCCTCCATTTCAAATTTATTTGGGTCAAAGGGCTGAGAAGAGAAGACTCTTGTTCTAGTTTTCCAACTGAGCTGGGTGCCTTTTTTGAAATCTCCCCAACTGAGTTGTGTTGTGCACGAGGCACTCATTGTCTAGGACACTGGTCACCAACCAGTCGATCATGGAGCCTCTGACAGTCAATCTCAGTCTGTCAGAGGCTCCATGATCGGGAGTGATGGGACACACGTAGCTGGGATGAGCCATGTCCCCTGCCACCTGGGCTGGGTTGAGTGAGTGGGGTCAGAGCCCGGGCAGCTTGTCTGAGAGATGGGGGGGGCAGCAGGGTGGGGAATGGGGGGGATGGAGCGGGGCAGAGGTGGGGGCAGGCAGGGGGTGGGGGCGCTGGATCCTGGAGTGCCAAAAAGTGATCTTCACCATAAAAGGTTGGAGACCACTGGTCTAGGCCTTCTTCACTCTGTGGCAACTTTTTTTCCTTTCTTGAAGGGTTGAAGGTTCCTTTTATTTTTATTTTGTTTTTCTGCTCTTCTTGAAGAAAGCCAGGTCTTTGGGCATTGGAACTGTCATCTTAATTGTCAGAGGTCTGAAATTGTCCCCCGTATGATGCAGTTTTTCTGGTGATGGACATACCAGAGGCTTCTGTTGTCTTGTGGAATCCCACAGTTCAGACAAGTGCATTATCTGCTGGTCCTTCAAACCCTGGACCAGAACTGACCAAGAGAAGATGGTGTTGCTTGATAGATGCAGGAGACCAGCATCAGACCTGAGACTGCCTGGTACTGCTTCATTTTGTAGACCTTTATCCTTGGCGGATACATGGTCACAATTCCCTTGCGTTTCAAGGTCATGCTGCAGAGGAAGACTCAGTGACCAGTTGAGAGGATGTAGGTGCTCTCTAACCCTGTAACTGCCTCTGTATTTATGTGCTAATGTGCAGAAAGAAATGCAAGAGTGATGGGCCTAAAAAGAGAATGGGCAGGGATGAGCATGGTTTTCATCTAAGAATGAAGGTGCTTTCCTAGGAGAGGAAAGTTGTAGGATTTAATCTTTGCTCCCAGGAAGCAGGACTGTTCTGCTCCTTTTGCTAATGACTGATTAGTGCAGAATGCACAGACTGATGCAAGCAGGGGCTGGCAGTTGTAGACAGTATGTGGAGCTTAGGCACCTAATTAAAGTTTTAGGAGTCAACCTGAGGGAACAGGCACCTAAAGTTAGATGCATGGTGCCTAACTTGTAATAACTTAAGTTTTCTTTTGGATCTAGCCCTAGAAGTTGTATCAGCTTTTAACATCTGTCACTGGTGGCACTTTCATTATCTTTTATTCGTGATTCGGTGTGGGGATGGTGTGCTGTGCTGCATCACAGTGATGAAAATGTGTCAAGAGTACAAGAGTCATCAAAAGTTATGGGGCAGTGATAATTGCAGAAACATATCACTCCCATGAGATCACATATTTGAAGAAGGGGCATAGTTGTTTATTCTATATAAATGACTTTTATACATTTGTGTTTAGCCAAAACAAAATGATTAAAGTAAAACTCATTTTACCACTGCGTTAAACATTAATTTCCTTTTATTTATCTAGTTAGCCACAGAGCTTTAACTCCCACTGCTATTCTGACCACAGTGTAATGATATTGGTCCAAAGGCATCTTTTTCATGTAGCCCATGGCAACAGTTGGTTTTAATAACTACAAAAGCTGTGATTCCAAGCTATTAATCACCAGAAAGCAATGATCCAATATTCTGACCATATATCATGGATTATTTAAAAACAAAAGACAGATGTTCACAGTGCAGATTAATGTAACAAAATGCATTTCTATATAAAATGATTATATGAGGAAGGTTCAGATTTACCTTGAAGGTAAAGAGAGAATCTAAATTCTGATTCCCAAACCATCATCAATCTTTCTTTTCCGTGAGTCTGGAGGTTGTGCAAGAATAATAGTTTATTATATTCAGGTAACATAACCAAGCTGAAGCACAATATTCAGTCTGTTAACACAGAATATACAAATCATTATTTAGAGACTTTTTCTGTTTTTTTCAAAGAACCACATTTTTCTCTATTTCTACTATGGTTCTTTTGTTGTCTCCAAATTTTTAAATTAGGAAGACCATATGCTCAGCTTCATGGCTCTTGTTAATCATGATAGGAGTTGTACCTGCTCCTGGTAATGTAGCTCTTATTTAATAGTGTTGTAGACTGTTTTTAAATCGAGCTAGAAACGTTCATGCTCTTCTGTTTTGGCTAAAGCATATCTTCTAGAAATGCATCTATTCTTGATTTTTAAAAGGCAAGAGATTGTGAATTTACCACTTCCTTTAGTACTTTGTTTCAGTGGTTAATCACCTGCATTGTGAAAAATGTGTTGCCTAATTAGAATTTGTTTGGCTGCAGCATTTTGCCATTTGTTCTTATTATGCCATTCTCTCCTTGATTAAGTAACCTTTAATTAGTGCCCAGTGAGTTTGGGTACTCAGAGCATGGGCAGCTGAAAATGTAATGCATATGGATAATACATCTTGAACGTCCTATGAGTCCAAATTGGATTTATGGGTACTACAGCCTTACAGCAGTGCATTTAATTTTCACATTGACATCTTGTGATTCAGCTCAAACAGAATGCTGGTTACTGTGGTAAAACGTGGCACAGAAGACGACTGAAACTGGGAAGAAATGGTGAGAATCCTTAAATATAGAAGAACCTCATGAAAGAATGGGAAATACTTTTTTGCTGCTTCCTATCATACTCTTATGCTTTCACAAATCTTTACTGCTTCACAAAGCACTGTGAAAACCCACATAGTCAGGCCTGTGCTTTTAAAAAGTAACATTTTTGATCGGGATAAGTCAGTATGCTGACTCTGCAGTTTCTTTCACTGATTCATTTTTAGCTGTAGGAAATACACAAAGATACCTTGAAAGTGAAGAGGATTGCTAATGCATTGCGCGCGCGCGCGCGCGCACACACACACACACACACACACACACACACACACACACACACACATTCTGCCAAATAACTATGGAAAAGCAATTTTATAATGAAATTGGAACTGAAATCTTGATTAGGAAAGATGTGCTTCCTGTCAGAAATACGCAGTCTGAGTGGGTGCTTTGCAGAGAGTTATGATGCTAAGAGAAATGTATCCAAAAGACTAGTACATCATTCATGTTCTGAGAAAAATGCCTAGTTTAGCAGAAGCATGTGAAGGAGAAATCGTAATTTTTAATCCCAGTTTTGCAATTAGTCATGGATTAGCCCTAAAAAGTTGCTTAATTTCTGTGTCCATTTTCCCATGTGTTAAAAGTTTCACTGATGGTTACTCATCTACTTCACAGGCATATCAGGTAGGCAGAAATTATTATTTGTAGAATACAGTTTAGCACAAGGTTTCTAATACTATAGCTTAAATACAGTAAGGTATTCCTGACATGTTGCCATTCAAAACATCTTGAATGTTTATTTTTAATTTTTTTTAAATCTATGCAAAATCTGGTGATTGCTTATCACAAGACAAGATTTATTGCACAACATTAGCTTTTCAATAGCAATACTCTTGTTTGAGCTATTGCTTTTTATTGTTCTTTGAGGTTGGCCACGAGGGTGATGCCAGAGACTTGAAGAGAGTACAGAAGTCTTCCTTCTTTCCTCAGTGTGGCTCACATAAATACAAGACCATTTTAATGCCTGCTGTCAGTGAATGCAGGGGTTGTCAAAATTCATCAGAGTACATACCAGTTTGAATTTGATTGTGGATTGTAGTACTGCTGTATGTGGCCAGGTACCTATGGTGATACTAAGATAAACTATTATCTAGTTACTTAGTGAGAATAAAATGATAGGCTTGTCCCCCCTCACAAGAGCTTTAACAAATGGCTGCCTTATTTTCAGATCCACTAACATTTAAGAATATAGAGAAATGAAAAGGTGCCTCCTCAATTAAATTTTACAGTATAAACTTTCAAGAATAAATCATAACAGTGTATATATTAGTTAACTCTTTAAGCTGACAGTATGCTTTTACTTATTCTTTTGTATATCACTGCACTAAATGGAACATTGAGCAGAGCATAAAGATGAAAAAAACAATAAATGTGCTTTTTAACTACAAACTGTCCTCTTGCAAAGAGATGTGTGATGTCTACTGCTGTCAAAGGCTGCGTTGGTGCCCAAATCAGTAAGTAGATGGAGAATAGCAATGGCAAGAAATTTTGATTTTTTTTTTTTTTTTTTTTTGGTTTTGATTGCTGGCTGAAAGGGCCAATCTTCTCCTATCTACCAGTTTGAAGAAAGAATGCAGCCTTTACTGCTGAGCCCTGAAACCACCTTGAGTGTAATGGGAAACATTAAAGGGTTTTTCCTTTGGGGAACTGATGTATCATTAGTTATTCTGTCATTGGAAGTGGCTGTGCTTGCCAAGAAGTCAGAGTAGCATGAAACACATTATGAAAGTGAAAGAACAAATTTTTAAATGTGAAAATTGTCAGTTGGTACCTATCATTCTAAAACTCTTGCTTTTGCTAATCTTACTTGCAAGATGTCTCTTATTAAAAAAAAAATGGAAATAAAAAATAGAAAAGGTACTTAATTTACACCATATGCATCTTTTCAGGAGACTCCTAAAGTCTTTGTGGGAAGCCAAAACTTGTCAGCTCCCCTCAGACACCTTTCTCCTTAATTTGCTCACAGGAAACTGGCGAAAGAAGGCACCTTGCCAGGTGCATGAATTGAACTTCTTTATGGGTGGCAGCCCTTGGGTTGGAATCCTGCTAAGGGTTCTAGTCAGGGAGGTGTATAATGCAAGCATGTCAGAGATGATTGATGTGTAGCATTTAAAAATGTAATAGTCTGATTTTGATTTATACAGAGGAAATGACATTTGTCACTACTTCCAGTCACATAGATGCTACTAGTTGTAATGTGTTGCAGTGGGGCCCTTAAGATTCTGTGAAAACTGTGTGTTAGGGGTGCAAGGAAAATCTGAGTGTGATTTTTAGATCATTTAGATACTGTTAGAGTATTTGGAAGGTGGGGAATGAGAGTGAAGACCGCAACTCAACAGCCCAGGGAAGAGAACAGGACAGCTGTTACCTGTGAGTAATTTTTTTTTTAAAGTTTTTTTTAAGGATAATAGTAAAATGAGATCCAAGGTTTATCATGCTAACAAATAGAAATAAGCGATGTCTCCAACTCCTGTTTCTGTTGAGCAGGTTTATGAGTATGCATGGACCTTGTAGGTGTCGGTAACAAATTTGGAAGACGTTTTTAGTGCCAGTG
Source organism: Alligator sinensis (assembly GCF_000455745.1). Lineage (NCBI taxonomy): Eukaryota > Metazoa > Chordata > Crocodylia > Alligatoridae > Alligator > Alligator sinensis. The sequence goes on from NW_005842539.1 coordinate 186,095, forward strand.
GAGCAGGTCCTTATCTTCAGTTGTACTGTAAGGATGGAATAGGAGCAGGGAAATATGACAGGCTTTTTGCTTTTATTTGTAGCAAACCAAAGGGCATTTGTAGACGTACTCCGGGAGTTCAGGGGGTGGGGCAGGGTGCTTTAATTAGAGCAGCTCGGAGCATCACATATATCAGTGTCCTCACTCTGAAAAATGGTGGTGGGGGTGCTTTAACTAACGCTTGTTGAACAAGCGTTAGTTAAAGTGCCCCTGTTGTCATGTTTCAGCATGGGGACACTGATGCACATGGTTCTGGAGTCTGCTAGAGCACAGTAATTACCAGACTTGATTAATGCAGTCTGCTTCAATGCGCTGTAGCTGCAGTGCATCAGACAGCCTCCCTGCATGTGTATAGGCTCCCAAACGTACTTTTGGTAAAGAGAAAAAGTGGATATTTTGTCCTGGGGCTACCTGGAGACATGCTAAAAGAGGAAATAATTTTATAATGGCCTATAGTGGTAAAATTAATATAAAGATTATGGAGTATATTGGCCAGACTGATAGGATAAGGAAACACTGAATAATCACTTAGATTACTGGATAATAATAGAGATTAAATATGTGTATCCTATGTGGAGGGATAGTTTTGTATATGGTGGTGCAAGCAAAATGTGAAAGAGCCATGACTGAACAAACGTTAATGTTGTGGAGGTATGTAGCAAGCTGGCAGTATTTTCCTGAAATGCTACACTTTGTTAGTATATTCCTTAGAAAACGTAAGGTAGCTGCTATTATCTACACTATGGTCAGCAGAGATAGTATTCCATGCAGATACAGAAAGGTAGAAAGTGCACTCTTGTGAGTAATTAAAAAGAAAAAAAGAATCTATTTTTTTTTGTGCTGGGCAGGCATGACCTAGGAATGCCAGCAGTTGACAAACTGGGAGAGAGAACTTAAGCTGAATTTTATCTCCTTATTAATTAATTTTTAATATAACCAAATCGAGCAAAGATCAATGTGGACATTCCTTTGGAGCAACTTAGGCCACATACACATTCAAATGATCTGAAAGAATTCTCCCAGGTTTGTATTCATAGTAGAAAAACTTACCCAGGGACACCTGAAAAGATATTTGAAGGCTGAACCCTTAAAAAGCAGACAGGGTGCAGTGTACATATTTCAGAGTGCTGTGTAGACTCCCTTAGCCTGCCTGGAGACAGATGATAGTAGTGCACAGGTCAGTTCTGATTGGCTGACCCAGAGTGCTCATGGTCAGCCTGTGTCTCCCTGCAGCCTAGTGTGGGATTGTGAAGAGTGTGTGTTCTTCTGCCTGCTGGGCTGGAGCAGCAGAGTCCAGCACGTGACATTTTCTCTCGGGTGGGGCAAAGTACCTTGGGATGCTGGAGGACTGCTGTGGCTTCTTTGAGAAAAAGCTTAAAGGGTACTAACTCAAAGTAAGGATGTGGAATCATTCTTTCATTAATTGCTAATATACCTTTCAAGTGACTCATTGACTCTGTTCGCTTTTCCAAGTTCTTGAAGTTGCATTTTATTATCTGTTGCTTCCAAAAAATGACTCAATTAACACAATTTCATGAAAGTTTTGAGGCAATAAGAGGAGGGCTTCACTGTTGCAAGTGCAGAACTTTTCTAATTAACTGTTATGTAATGGTTCTAGCATTTAACACAGGATGAATTGTATTTTTTTAATTTACAGATGTAGTGAAGGGAATATTTCTTACACTTTTCATAATTCATTACTAGATAGCTCAAACTGTGAAAGAAGGTTGATATTTGTGGAAATGTTATGGTTCTTTAGGTTGCTTTTGTCTGTGATATAGGTAAACAGTCAGAAATCAATAACTTCTGTTTTGGTCCAGACACACGCAGGTAATTCACAGAATTAAGAGTCAGTTGATTGGAGGCCTATGATAAAGATACTAAGGGTCTGTATTAATCAAGGCCATTTCCCTTAAACAAAAAAAAGGTATATTGGGCACTTGCAGCCGGTGAAGCAGCAGTTCCTTACTCTTCACCTGCTGCCTCCACGGGCACCCAGACTGCTAAAAAGGGGTGTGAAGCTGGGGCTCCAAACCTCATGCCGGCTTTTTAAAGTTCCACGATGCAGCAAGCCTAGCTTTGGAGAGACTCAGATTTAGTGCTCCCAGTGCCTCAACTCTTTAAAAGGCAGATATGGAGCTGCACACCTTGGGTGATGCCGGCCCACTGTTTTAACAGTACCAGGTACCAAAAGCCTGACATCATGGAGATGCTCCCCAACATTAGGTTCACAGTGCCCACTACAATGCAGCAGGGGATGGGGGAAGCTTCCCTCATCCCCAGCTGCAGGCACCAGGTTAAAGGGACAGCTGTGCAAACAGTGGGAGATGGGAAAGCACCCTCTTCCTTTACTTCCAGTCCTGGGTGCCTTTTAAACAGGTGAGTGCCGGTAGGGTTGAGGGAGCTTTCCCCATCCCCCACTGCATGTGTCCGGTGCCCCTGAAAACAGCAATGCAGTGGGAAATGGAGAAGCTTCCCCCACCCCCAGCTGCCCATCTGGTATTGTCTGGGGATTAAGCAGGGGGCAGCTGGGTTTGGGACTTGGGGCTGCTTCCAGCTTAGTCCTTCCAATTAGGTGGGGTGTGCCTTCCCCAAGGGCTGCCTTCTGCCAGACCCCAATGCTCAGCTGAGCATCAGGATTGGGTAAGAGGCAGCCCTGTCCCCTTTCACATTCAGGCTGTCCCCTGTCTTGTCCTTAGGATCTAATGGGGAGAGTGGGGAGCTGTGTCCCTGGCCCTGGAACCACTGCCCTGCCACCACCCCCCCCGGTACCCTGAGGCTTGCCAGGATCTAGCATCTTAAAATCCCTTTTGGAAACTACAGAGCAAAGTTCTTTAAGGTGCGGGTTCTGGTAGCCAGATACCCATCCCAACAATCCTGTGACTGTCAGCATCAGCACCAGGGCTAGGTTTCAGAGCTGAGGCTGCCCAGGTCCTGGTCTTGACAATCAGGTGCTGGCACCCCATACATTCAAATTACAGTACCATACAAACCAGCCACAAAGATATTACACATTTTTTTAACAGTACCCTAGTGGCAGGCTTATTATTTTATGTTGCCAGAAATTCTGTGAACGTGTGACCAGTTGCTACTTCCAGTACGATAAACAATTGAATCCCACCAGAAACATAACGGGTGCCAGGGTTCTGAGAAACAGGGAGCTGCTGACTTATAACTCCTTGTAACCAACTTCTTACTCTAATTTAAAGGCTTTCAGAAGGGAAGAAAGGCTTAAATGAGCTGTTAAATTGCAGTGGAACACACGGCTTTTTACTTGTCTGACACAAACAGGATAACCAAAAGTTGGGACCACTTGTCAAATTAGATAGCTGCCAGGAAGCTCCATATGATTTTGCTTCCTAAGAAGCTTCTTTTTAAAGTTGCTAGCCAATAATAATCAACCCAGGTTTTCCGACTTCTGTAGAATGCCTCTTTGTAAAGTACCTATCCGTTATGTAACTATCAGTGTGAAATGTATTGCAAATAGGAGGACCAGAACAGTGATGTTTACATTAAATATACTGAAAAGTGAACTCCTATACACATAGAACATAATTTGTGAAAACTTGTGTCTTTTCTTGCTTTGGAGAAAACTCATTTCCAACCTGCAATGAATACTATTTACTGAATTGTGTTCAAGACACGTTGCAGAGACCCATATGTCAAAATGTGAATGTAAAGCATTGGCTTTCCAAATGCATGTAAACAGAAATCCATAAACCAACCATAGAAAGTCTTTTGGCTGACTCTAATCACATGATGGTGCTCTATAAAAGTGAGGGAAAATGAAAGTGGATAGGCCTCAGAAAAAGTAGGTGACCAACTTATGGGAAAGTAAAGCTATCAAACAGGTTGAAAGGTTTTTTCCTCTCTTTTTTTTTGTTTTTATTCTTAGCTTGAATTGTAAGAACAGTTTCTTTAAACCAGGTGGCTTCTGCTCTTTCTTGCAATAAAGTATATGCAAAAGCGCTTCCTTGAGAGAGCTGATTACTAAATTGCTGGTGTTGTCTTAAGCCGATTAAGGTCCCAGTGAGAGACCTGTTAACATAACTATTGGAGTTATTGCATGGACATGCTCTTTGTGATACTTCCTAATGAATTAATATATTCCTATAACTTCTTTGCTTCCTGTTAGGGAAGCTATATTTATAAGTGTGACTTCCTAGAATAATTATGAGTACCATAACAGAGTGGAATCAACTAAACAACAGGAAGATGTTTATAGTTTGTTTGGGGTTTTTTTGGATAATCCATTTATCTGAAACAATTTTGTAGTATCCTAGTAGAGAACCTGTGGTTATGGCTGAGGAGAAAATTGCATTAGAAAGCTCTTCTTACAGAAGCCTAAAACTTTCTGAAAAACAGTTAACCCTAGGGCATTTAATTTCTTACGCTTAGTGTCTAAACAAACATGATTTTTTGTAGTTCTAGGAGTTTGGTAAAATTCCCATGGTTTGAGCTGCCTGAATTTGTGAATTTATTTTATTTTATTGTATTGTATTGTATTGTACCTTCATGTAGTTAGAGCTTTACACTAGGAGAGAGATAATTGCGAACATCTATGTCAATAAAAAGACAGCTGATTTGAATACACATAGGAAATGCATATCAAACACTAAAAATACCATGCATAGTCAATGTTGAAGTTATTTGGATTTAATTTTCCTCAGTAAATCATTGGGTGTGTAAGCACATTTCAATGTGTTGTGATTTCAAGGACTGATAGTTAGTCACCATATCATTTATGTACAGTTACCAAAGATTGATAATTGATACTACATCTTTCCATATGTTACACTGGGTGTGCCTACGTGTACATAAATGAGCTTCAGTTAATGCTCATTAAATTTAGTACCTCTGGGCATATATACACTTCCTCCAGAAGTTGGGGGGAGGGGAGCTTTAATTAGATCTGTTCTGAAAGGGCGAACTTGAGATAAAGCAGCCTCGCTGCCATTTTGAAGCATGGGGGCACTGATACATGAGACGTGGGAGACAGCTGGAGCTCACTAATTGCCATGCTTTAGCATTCCCCATCTATGCAAGCATTCACAAGTGAAAATGTAAGGCCAAATTCATCCTGTATTAGCATCTTTGCATTCAGGGCATTCTTCTCCTGCATTATCTTCCATGAATTCATACCAGGGTTCAGTATTTTGTGAGCTCTGAACTGGTACAGAAATGTACAAGACACTCATAACAAATATGGGGACACTTTTAAATCATGCTAATAGTGCAAGCTATTTGCCATCTCGAGTTGATTTCAATATTAAAGGCATAGCTTAAGGTGCTTAGCTGCACAGCTAGTTCATGTAGGCACAGGATATGTTCAGCTGTTTACACCTCCTTATGCTACTTTACAGATCAGTTATCTTGCCATTCACATTACTGGCAGACTCAAATTAATCATTCAGCTGATAGTCAGTTTCATGGCTTCTTAATAGTGCTGGAATTGAAGACTACTAGTAAGTTTCACAGCTGCTTTTAGCATCCTTGAAATTGATGGCTGCTAGGCAGTTGTAGTGTTTTTCCCCCTCTTTCCAGCCACGTCTGCTACCGCAGCTATTAAACTGACACTGCTGCACAGAATTGGAGCGAAAGAGATAGGTATAGTTCCTGTTCCTAATCCAAGAAAATGAGCAGCAATTTAAGATTGCGTGAGAAAAAAGGCACAATAAAACATATGACATATTGTATACGTTTGGTATTTTTCCTGATTCATCCATTGTAATGAGAGAAATCTGTAAGAACACCTCATCACTCCTACAACTAGAAACTCGCTTGATACTTGGCAGTTTCTAGCTAAACCCTAACTGTCACATAGAATCTTTGATAAAGATACAAAATGAATCACGGAAGACCAATAGTAGAAGAGGTATTAAATGATGGATTAATTATTTTCCAAAGAATATGCTCAATAGCCCAGTGAAGTACAAAGCAAAACCCAAAGAACAAGGTTCCAGTAGTAAATTTAATACTACAAGTCCTAAAACTGAAGTTATCAGTTATCAGCCAGTCTAACATATGGAAGAAATTCTTTTTGTGCAATAAATCTTACAGTCTAATGATACTGTAGATAATAGCAGAAGTTGCTGACGCAAGATAAAATATGGATGAACTGTAATGTACCTGCTGGCTCTGTCAGACTTGGGCAAAACATAGCTCCACTTCTCCATTCACTTCCTTGTAATTCAAAGAAGGCATAGTCAAAGAAAATCTCAGGCTTGATTTTCCTCTTTTTTTTTTTTTTTTTTTTTTTTCTGATTTTCCTCTTGATTTTCCTCTACCTATACATCTATACAACAAGTAGACATATAGGCTAGGGACAGAAATTGCACATAAACTGGTACAAATAGATTTGAACTGGTTTCCGATCACAACACAGCAGAAAATCAGTGTACATAAACTGTTTTCAAAATGTCCTAAACCTGTTTAAGATAAACCTGATGGACGTACTTTCAGACTTAACTGGTTTAAGTTAAATCGGTTTATTTTACTTCTGTCCCAGATCCCCTCCAGATTCAAGTCAACTCATAGTCCCACAGCATCCTAGGATGCTTTGCATCTCCCTGCCATTCCCCATCACGGGGTGGGTGGGCTAGCCTTGGTGCAAGCTATTTGCTCCAGCAGAGCAGGGAGGCGTGCCCTAGCACCCGCCCCAGCAGCTTCTGGCTTGAGCCACTGCGGACATGTGACTGCATTTCCAGAAGCAAAAGTGAATGTCTGTTCACTTGCTTATCAGTTCAATCTACACGGTTTAACCTAACCTGAAAAGATTGAATCAATTCAGCCTTAGGCTTTTTGACTGTCTATACTTAGGCCTACCGATGTGGTGATTTCCACCACAGAAACTACTCTGATACAAATTAATAATAATAGCCAAGATCTTCAAAAGTACTCGATGATTTTGACTAGCACAATTTTTGAGTTCTCATTTTCAGTAGGGTGGCTTTGCGGAAATCTGGTCACTTTGAAGAAGTCTCACGCTGAGCACACAAAACCTGAAGCAACAGGTAGCAAGTTGCTTCAAATAGTTTGGGCAATAATTTTGTATATTTTTGAGTTCTAATTGTCCAGTAACTTCCCACCTCCAGAGATTGCATTGTCCCCTACTCTTGGTCTCTCTCTTTTTCTCTCTCTTATGTGCAGCAGTTTTTGTTATTACTTAGAAATGATCTGCAGCTTTCATATCTTACAGGGTAAGTACAAGTGTTACATTTAAAGTGACCCAACCAAGGTTAGGTTGATCTAAATGCCCAGTTGGGCAAGCATTTTGCAGGGCTTAATGGTATGGCCAATCTAAGCTCATCTCGGAAGATGAACTAACTTTCAAATGATAAAGACTTGACCAGACCTAGTGAATGCCTGCATGTGTTCACAGCATGTCCCCAGAGCTGGGAAAGTCTAGCCATTTGCCCCAGGCCTGGGGCCATGCTGTTCCTAATCCCCAACTGTGACAGCTACTTTTAGGGCCCCAACTACCCCTCCTGCTATGGACCCACTAACCCCACTGGACCTGCTAGCCCCCCATCCTTAATTTCACTAGTTCCTCCCCATGCCCACCCTGAGTTACTTATGTCAGGCTGTTTGCCGTGCTGCCTGAAGTGGCAAATGCCTCCATGCGCTGCTCTGGGTTAAATTCAGGCAGCTTACTTCTGCCTAAACCTGAACTGAGTGCAACAAATGCATATTTGTAACCATAGGGTGCATCTATATATGCATTTACTCCAACCTAGATTCACTGTACAGTAAGATACTGCACAGTAAGGGTTTTTGGGTAGATGTCTAAACATGGGGGTTAGGGAGCAGATTTGATCCCAGGTCCGTGCAGCCCTACAATGTACCCCTGCCACCACCAGGGGGAGCTACAGGCTCCCCCGGGTGCTAACCCAGGGGTGGCAGGGAGCATCAGGCCAGGACACAGTTCCTGACCCTGGCTCCCTGATCAGAGGCACAAGGCTTGGAAAGAGCTGCAGGGGAAGAGCAGGTCCCAGCTCCCTGACCCAATCTGCCGGTGGGGCAGCTAGCAGCTAGCTTGTTGCTAGCTGCCCCATTGGTGGATAAGGGCAGGGGGCTGGGACCTACCCCACCCCTGCAACTTTTTCCAAACCCCATGCCTTGATCATCCCAACTGGGACACGGGGCTGTAACCTGCCCCTGACCTGGAGAGTTCCCGGCCAGTCCTAGGCTGCATGGGGAAGTCTGCATGTGTAGCCCCAGGGCTGGCTGGGGACTGCTTGAAACAGGACAGTCCCCAGGCTGCACGTGCTTCCCTGTGCAGCCTGGGGCTGGCTGGGAACTGTCTTGAGTCAGGGGAAGGGCCCCTGGGAAGTGTCTGAGTCAGGAGCAGGTTCCAGCCAGCTCCAGGTTGGGTGGGGACCTGTCCCCATGCAATGAGCTCTCAGCCCCTGCTCCACGATCGCAATTGCAATTACAGAGTAGGGGCTGGGGAGCTTGTTCCCAGTCCCAGCTCCACAATTGCAGAGTGGGGCCTGGGAAGAAGCTCCCAGCCCCTGCTGCATGATCGTGATCATGGAGTGGGGCCTGGAAGCTCTTTGACGCTGGGGCAGAGGGACGTTGTTGGGCATGCCAGGCAGGGGCTGGGGAGCTGGTTCTCTGCCCAACTCCATGAGTGTGTTTGTGGAGCTGGGCAGGGAACAGACTGCCAGCCCCCGCCAGCAGGGAGTGCTGGCTCCGTGATGCCACCACTGCGGGAGCAGATTTTGCTACATGAGCACTATGGTGCTGTTATTAATGTCAAGTAAGTTTGCTACTTGCATTTGCAGGTAGCAATTTTACTCGGTGTTAGGGAGGTTTACTGCCAGGCAAGCATGTGCATGTGCAGGCACACGTACTTGCTTCACAGTAAAGTATGCTAACGCAAAGTTAAGCGTCTTGTGTAGATGCACCCATAGAAAACGAAACAAATCAATTTAGAATTAAAATAGACTCAGTCTTCTGAGTTCTTTACTTTTATTGTGCTGGTACATTGATTCAGGAGTTGGTTTTCTAAGTGTAAGAGGATCAAATCGAGTCTTGGTGTCAGTGATGCTAATGCTTCAATTCCATGAAGCATAACTTGTCAAGGAGCTCATCCATAATGAATGGTTGATATACTTAGAAAATCCTCATTGCATTTGGAAGGTGTTTTCTGCAGAACTTAGTACAATTTTTTCAACAATAAAATTTACAGTTTGGGATTCAGCCCAGCTCTGGTACCTCTGAGCATGAAGCCTAAGCTCCTCCTTCCTGCCCTTTCCCTCTGGTATCCTATTAACATATCTCTGATTCTGTTAAGTAGGAAGATTTGATATTGCTCTTTCAGTCCTATCAAGGGACCATTCTGTTCTTTACTTCATTTACAGTTCCATCCTGCACAAATCCAGTTTCGTTTTGTTGTTATTTACTAATGCAAATACTTGCATGTGAAATCCAGTGTAGGAACCTAGTCCTTTTCAGGCGTCAATTTTAACCCCACTGACTTCACCCAAGATGCTTGTGGTGTATAGAGAACAAAGAGAAAGCAGAATCAAGCCCTGTATTTTCAGACACATTTGTTTTAGAAATGTGGCAAGGATATTTTGCTCTGACACTTGTAAGACTTTGTAAAAGACTTTGTGTATAATTAGCTGCTTTTAAAAATTGTTTTTAGTATTTATTCTAAAATTAGCAAATAAATACCTAAAGCACAAGAGAAAATAATAGTAACATTTCCCTCGTGCCAGCTGAAAGTACTGCCTCTGTTCCTTTTTAACACGGCATGTTTTGTGCTTATTCAGCAGTTTAGCACAAGAACACAGGGAACATTGGGGTCCTGTAATTGATGACCACTTATTACTTAGATTGGTACAGAAGAGATTCAGCAGCCTGATTTATATTATATCCTTTTATCTCTTTCATGCTCATTTGATCATTTCTCAAGGATTAATGATAATCTTATAATTGTTTTCATTGGTGTTAGTGATCAAGTCCTCCTACATGTTATTGTGTAATCTAGGCTGTGGCAATGATAAATGATCTGCTGGGCATTTTTCTTTTTGTGGCTTTCACATTCTTATGGTATAAATGTATTATTTGGGGTGAAGGCTACTTTTACAATATCTTTTCTGTGTGTTGTCTTTTTCAAAAACCTGTATAGTAATATTTCAAAAACTGCAGCACCGGTGATCCAGAAATAACTTTTCCTACTGGTATTTGTGAATTCCAGCAAAATACTAGCAAATAATGTGCTGAAGAATGTGAATTGAAAGTTTATTATCCAGATAAAATAAGCCCCAAGTATAACAAAAGCAATGGCTAGTATTTTTTGAAGTGTTGTTTTATGAGCATTTAATGCTATTGCTATAGCATGAAGGAGAAAACTGTCCTACCAAAGCATGAGAAAATAAAAGGGGAGCATCAAAAGATGAAACATATTCTTTCCAGTTGAACAAAAGGGGAGAGAATGAGTGAGGGAGGGAGGACAAGAATAACGAGACCGGCACGAGCATCGCATAGACGTTCTTCCAGTAATCTGTCTGTTCCGAGTAGAAATGTCTCGCTACCCATAATGTTTTCAATATATCAGTAATTATGTAGAAAGTCCTTGATAAACAAGTTGGTTCTTTGTGCAGATTAAGTACTGCCATCCTTCTTTGGTGGTTATCAGAGTCTCTTCATTTCTTTATCTTCTACACTGCAAGGTGTCCTCTGTGGAAATGGGAACTTGGATCTTGACTCCTTTTTTTCCATGGATTGTTAACTATCCTGTAGGTTGTAAAAGGGGGAATGCTTGGGCTTTATGACTATTAGCAGTATGTCTATTCATTTATTCCCTCTGCATGCTTTTGTGCTAGATTGGGATATATGTGACTTTAATAATATGAGCTCACTGTATTTTGGGTATTAGTGTGCAGAGTTTTATTTCAAATTCCAAGTATTTTGTTGTATAGGAACACAAAAGTGTATCTGAAACTAGCAGTTAATGGTGATTTTTTTTTTTAATGGCGGAGTTACAAATCCATTAATTATAATTGATTGTAATGAAGATGATGACTGAACATTATTTGGAATCAGCTTGCAGTTCTTTCCAAATGAGGGTTCTTTTATAAACGTACGATTCCTTTTACAAGTGAGCAAAACTAAAAAATTTGAAAAAAGGCACAAATTGCATGACTAAAACCAACTGTTGAGAAGGAACCCTTAGACCAGTCTTGTTCAGTATCCTGTCTTTGATGATGGACAGACCAAATGCATCAGAGGAAAATGCAAAAAAAAAAAGGGGGGGGGGGAATTATGGAAAATCTTTCCAAAGGATAAGATTTATTTTTGTCCTCAGGGAGTTTATGAATAGCTTATACTTCAAAATCTGAGGATTTATATCTGTGTTCCTAATTGTAGAACTGCGTATGCTCTCATTAGACATACGGTTCTCATTTTTATTTTAATCTCACTAAGCTCTTGTCAATAATTATATTTTGTGATGATATATTCTACAGGTTAATCATGTTATGTGAAAAAAGCCATGAAGTAGGTATCCTTGTGAAAAATGAGGATGTAGTCAGTAAAATTAGTATCATAATCTATGCATATCGTAGAATAGATACAGGGATAAAAATTAAGGTTGAATTAAGCTGGATGTTTAATTTGGCAATATTTAGCTTTTGAATTTGACTTTACACTATAAGTAATGACAAGATTAGAATCTAGGGATTTCTCTGTCAAATGTGTGTATGTGCATATGTGATATGTACAAATTCAGTCCTTCGCATACGTGAGTTCAGGGGCTGCCAACATTTATAAGCTGCTTCTTCCAGCCAAACCCCACCTGCCCCACTAACTGGGGCATGAGCACAGCTTTGAGACAGCGGGAAACTGGGCTGAGACATCTGGGAGCTGCATCTGCTCTGCCAGGGCTTCTCCTGACTCCCTGGCTGCAGCACAGGCGCATCTGGAAGCTGCCCAGCCCCAGCTCAGGTCTCTGCTGGCTGGAAGCTGTGCCCACGCTGCAGCCGGTGGGGAAGGCTGCGCTGGGGGGGAAGTGGCAGCCATGTGGCTGTTGTGTAGCTTCTTACTGCCCAGCCCTGGCATGAGTAGGACCAGAGGAAAAGCCCTCTGGCTCTGTGGACTGGATGCAGCATGTGGGCTGTATGTTGCTGACCCCTTAATTAGGGTGTTAGGTTTTTCCATGAAACTAGTAAGCTCACCACGAGCACAGAATTTCCACAAGTTCTGTTTCTTTAAGTGCTGTAGGATCAAACAACAACAGGCATTTTCAGGCCTGCCCTTTTAGCCTTCTTTGTCAGGGTCATGGTCAGGATTGCTTGTTTGGCTTTCTGCAGACTTCTCTGTTACTTTAACAGACACCCCCAAACTGCAGTTGTTCAGTGCCCTACCCACACATCCCAGTGAGCTCTCAGGTAAACCCCCAGGGCACGTCCAGATGAGCCCAGACATTTGTTTCCTCAGGGACAAGCACCAGCAGAACACCTTGTGCCACTGTTAATTGTCCCCAGGATACACCCATACCATGTGTGCTTTGGCATGCAGCAGGTTGCCCCAGGTGGGGCAGAGGGGGCTAGGGCCAGCAACTGTGCTGGCACCAGCAGCCTTTCCTGAGGTCTTGGGGGCCTCCCAGGGTGGCAGCTGTGGCAGGAAGCTTGGCTGGCAGCCAGTGTGGCTCCTACTGTCCAGGCTCTGGTTTTGGGCAGCATGTGCTGCCATCCTGTGTGCCACCTGTTTTGGGGGTTTTTTTTGGCATGGGTTTTTTTGACTCTGGGATCTCCCACGATCATTTCCCCCCCCCCCATTGTGTGGCACTGCAGACGGGTCTGTGGTGCCACATACCGCACGTCCACGCTTGTTTGGACACATCCCTGCTGGCCTTCCATGCTGCCTTGTCTCTGGTGCAGTGGCTTCTAATGTCTTTTCATAAAGGAGCTCAGTTTCTTCTTCCACTTAGCCTGAAGGAAGGGTGGTTAGCATACTCCTTAGCTTTCATGAGATTGCCTATAGATCAGAGACATATGACATTAATACCTTCCAGCATGAAAGCATGTTGTGTAATTAGCTATTCAGAACCCTCAGTTTTAAATATGCTTTGATCAACGGTTCTCCAAATAAGAGTCAAGAAGTGCATTGTTATTGTGATACACTTTGTTTCCTTCATGAATTTACCCATAGATGTTTCAGGAATCTGTCCTCCAGCTGCTGAAAAAACAGCCTTTGTAGCTTCAGGCAAAATGTTTGCCAACTAGTTGAATAAAGACTCTTGAGGAAACTCTTTTATAATGTGATTTCTGCCTGATCACAGTTGTCTCTGCATTCATTTTATTCATTTTTAGAGTGATAATGTTACCTCCCGTTGCATCGCAATGTGGGATATGATACTTACGTAAGGATGACACCTCACTCTGATATAGCTATAATAGACATCTGTGGTATTTTGTGCATCCAGTAGCGATGTGGAGGGAGAAATGGTTCACTGACTTCATTGCAGTTTATTTGTTAAATTTGTTATACTTGCAGCTTATTTTATGAGGAATTGAAAAGCTATATTGATTGTCAAAAAAAAAAAATTTGGTTGTAGGACAATGGGACAGTTATTGATTGGTTTAAATTGTTCTGCTGCTGATACTGTGGTATAAATCTGTGCCTACAGTTGTTATAATTTAGATGAAAAATAAGTTTTATAGAAGATGAAAATGTTCATCTTTAGAACACAAGGCATTTTGACCAAGATTTTCAAAAGAGTCTGGGCATTTGCCACAGTTTCCACTCACCTACGTTTAGGAACCATGAAGTGGCTTAACTTGCCAAAAAAAAAAAAAAAGGGCCGAAGATTCATCCTCTGAAAATCAGGCTCAGATTGGACATCTGAAAATAGAGGTATTCAGAATCACTACTCACTCTTATAAATTTTGGTCTTTCCTTTAAAAACAAAAAACAATCCTTCTTCAGTAATGTAGTCATTGTGGATATATTTTATCCCATATCCAAATTATAGGTGACACCTCCTGCCACATCCAAAAGGTTATTTCTTTCAGACTGTTTCAGTGTAAGATATGTTTTAATGAACTGAGCCTCTTCACAAACATCACAGTTAAGACTTGTTTAAAAAAACTTTTACTTTAAATATGATAAACTTGTATGTTAATAGAACATTTTCCTTTACATGCTTGTACGCATGATGTCTTTTAAAAACAAGAAAGTTTTTTCCTTGTATATGTTTGCCTCGGCTACAGGTTTTATGGTCCAATCCTGTAACACGATACAGTTAGTTCTCAAAACCCCCATTATGCTGAGTACAGTGGAAATCGGGTTTCAAATTAAATCTTTGTTTTAATAAATCCATGATGGGCATTGATTAAAATGTAGTTTTAACTTTTAACCAGTGGGTCAGTTGGTGGGGGAGGGAAAGGGCGGAGGCCCAGGGGGCACATGCAGCAGGACTCAGGGTCCAAAGCCCAGCCCACAGCGGCAGCTGCCTCCACCACACACAGATCAGGGGGGACATGTGCCCCCCACTCAAACACAGGGCAGCGCCAACAGCTGCAGCAGATCTGAGGTAGGGAGTGGGGCTGGGATAGGGATAGGGGCAAGCCCTGCACAGCCAGGGTGGGGGATGGAGCCGCAAGCGGCTCATCTGGGGAGGTGCAGGAAGCGGGGGGCCTGCAGCCCAGGAGGGCACGGGGGGGTGCATGCTCCCGGATCTGCACACAGAGCAGGGCAGTGTGGTCTGGGCTGGGGCAGTGCTGTTCCTAGCTAGGCTGCACTCAGGCTGGGTGGTGGCAGTGGTAGTGCTGGGTGTGGGCCCACATCGGGGGGCATACCCCCCCAACCCCTGCTCCCAGTATTGCTGCTGAGTGCAGCATGGCCCAGGCCCAGTGGGAACAGCCTAGCACAGCCTTCTCCTACCTCTTCCCCTTCTCCCCAAGCACATGGGGGCTGGGGGCTGGGGGGCACAGGCTGGAAGGCTGCAGTGGGCTGTTCCCTCTGGGCTTGGGCCATGCTGCACCTGGGACAGATGGCAGTGGCACTGGGAGTGGTGGGGCTACAGCCTTCTCTGTGGCCCCACTCCCAGCGTCACTGCCACAGCCGCCCAGTCGAAGCTCATCCTGGCCGGGGGCAGCCCAGCGCTGCCCCTGCCCAAGCCCCAACCCACAGCCTGTCCCACCCCGCTGTGCCCTCCCGGGCTGTGTCCCCTCCCTGCACACCCAAGATAAGCCTCTTGTGGCTTCATCCCCTGCTTTGCCCCAGTTGTGCAGAGCTTGCCCCTCCCTCACTGCCATTGTGGGGGGTGTAGATTGAGGCCCCAGTGGTAAGGGAAGGCTAGGGCTAGGGCTGGGGCTGTGATCTTCCCTGCCCTGCCCCCCCACGGCCCTTTCCCCTCCCCGCCACAAACCTACCTGCTGGAGGGGATGGGGGGGAATAGATCTTCAGTTCCTTTTTAATTCCAGAAGTGACCTCCGACGTAAAAAGGTTGGAGATAACTGTTTTACAATGTACTTCTTGAGCAATGTGCTATTTAGTGTTTTCCAATAGATTTGGTAATATGTGTATATTTTCTGTTTTCAACTACTCAGACTTTCTAATGTGGATAGAATTAAATCTGTGATATTATAGTTCATGAGTTTTCATGAAGGTTTTTTTTTGTCACAGTATAGTATAGTATCCCTAATGGACTGAATCCAAAGTACCATGTTCCTGAAAATCATCCAGAGCAAACCATTAAAATTCTGATGAATAACGTCAAGAGTTTATTAATTATATATGTTGGAATGAAAAAGTCATGCACAGCAAGATCTTTGTTAATTGCTTGAGTTTATGTTCATTTCAGACTGAGATAGGAATAAGGCTTGGTTTTAACTTTTGCCTTTAATGCTGCATTTTTTTAGCTGTATGTAAGGCAGTAAAATTTCACCTCTGCACACTTTTCATAGTGGCCAGTGATTATATGCAGATTAAAAAGGAATAGTTCATACTACGACTGTACAGGCATAACCAAGAACAGTATTTGAGCCTTACATCAAGAAGTTGGACACTTTCTTTTCTTGTGCTCCATGTTAAATCTATAGCTTATTATTTTTCTTACAAAAATGCGTCAGTCTTGAAAATGTCTATCGCTGCTGAGCCCATAGCAAGGTGGGCGGAACACAGCCTTCACTTGTGTATTTCCTGACTCTTTTTAGTTATGTGATCTTATTTTTAGGGGAAAGATTTTGCACAAAATAAGTGTACTTGCATTCATGAGCGGATCTAGGATTTTGAAAAT
This sequence comes from Alligator sinensis, assembly GCF_000455745.1. NCBI lineage: Eukaryota > Metazoa > Chordata > Crocodylia > Alligatoridae > Alligator > Alligator sinensis. Next base: position 202,386 of record NW_005842539.1, read on the forward strand.
GGGAGACTGCAGATGATGTGGCACATTGTCACATATAACACGATACACATTTTTCTCCAGTTAAAGAGAAACTAGAAGCTTAATTGCTATACTAGGGCCTAGTACTCGATTATTCAATTTAAGATCAGAGCAAAAACAAATATAACTATTGGAATGTGCATTAGTTTGCTAGATTATATATAAAGGCAAAAAATAGTCAAAATAGTCAAAAGATATTGCGTCATTAGTCCTGTAGTCATTATAGTATATGTGTCTTATTAAGATTCATAGAACAAAATCTAGTATTGTTGAGCATCTGGACAGTGCCTCCAATACTTCATTGTCAGTCATTTCTACATGTGAGTTAATATTACCACATCTGAGTTAACGTTTTTATCCAGGGCTGTGAAATAGGAGAGAGACATTTTCAGGAATGGCATAGAGACACCAAATTGCAGAAGAAAGGATAGTTTGAATAGTTGGAACATCAAGACCATTAAAAAGGAGAGGGGGTTGTTAAGACCTGTGGAGTGGAGAGAGATGAGTAATGAAGTCATTTGAAATGCTGCTGCCCCACCCAGGCAGCTCCTGTGAAATTTTGGGTGGACCAGGAATCAAAGGGGGGCGGGGGGGCACATGACTGTATCACTGTACCCCCCCTGTATCCACCCCTGTTGACATTCAAGCAAGTCCAGTAGGCTTAGCAGATGACCTGCATGAAGCTGGACATAGAATTTTGAACATAGCAGAATTCACACCTATATTTGGTTTATATTATGGACTTCAGAGGAGCACTTTGTGTGCACAACCCCACATTCAGCCTTCACAGCACCATCCAGTTCCTTACTGGGAACCCATTAAAATCCCTTCTGGGGTTCAGGGGTTTACATTAAGGTGAGTGTGTTTGCAGGGCGAGGGGGCAGGCTGGGGCTGAAGGAAGGTGTGTGGTGTTAGTTACAGTGGAATAAAGCCCAAAGACTGCAGTCAATATTGGGGATCCCTTGAGCTGCATCCTGCACCAGTGCATACGTAAACACCGTCTCTATCATGAAGTGCTTTGAATCGAATTTGAAAGAAGACACAGACATTGGCAGCAAATGAATGAAAAGTGATGAGGGAGGATGGGAACAATGAAAATACAAGTGCAATTACAGGCATTCCATAACATGATGTTTCCAAATAAATACAGCAGTTAAATTAACTGTCCTGAAGAGCCGTGTCTAGCTCTTGGATTGGCTTTTTTCTTTTGGATGTCAGATCAAAAGTGGATCTTCCAAAGGGGACAGTGCAGAAGCCTTATAAATGAGGACAGGGGTTTTCAGAGTCTTTCTAATCTGTGGAATGTATGGCAAAATTAGTGCAGAAAGTTATGGTGCAGAACATTACAATTCAAACTGTTTTGAGATCTTACGTTGTTTGCTTCCTGAGCAGTACTATAAATAGTTTAAGAAATCAATGCCTTTTAAAAGTAAAACTGCACTAATATATATATATATATATATATATATATATAAAAAGCAACAGCTCTGGTGTAGTACATGGACTGGATCGTGACCATCCATCATTTATGTGTACATAAAGAATAAAATGCAAAATGACATCTTTGTAGCTTTGTGCAGAGCTATTTGGCCATGTGAGAGAAGTGAGGGCGTTGTGTACAGAGAACTCTTTTACAAGGATTGCATTAATACATCCCTTATCCAGAGCAAGTTGTAAAGGTATAACAGTATCAGTAGTTTTAACTGAATGTACAGATGAATAGACCCTTCTAGAGTAAATAGTCAACTGTGGACTGTTTCGTAATATAGTCTACAGAATCAGTAATGTTAAATCTTACACATCTTAGTAATTCTTCCTAGTATGAAGTCAAAGGATTATTTCAATGAGCAATCAATGCAATTCCAAGCTTTACAATATACTTTGATGTCCTTCAGTAATCCCAGATACGTTAGAAAGTCAATGATTCTGTTGTATGACAGGACTACTGCCTTGCATATTCCAAACATTAACAAGGTAGTATAAACCAATATATAATAGTGCTGGCATATCTTTTATATATTGTTTATCAGAAATCTGTATTGAAGTTGTACCTGCAGTGTATTGTAAAAAAAATTACTCATGTGCAGCCTCTGGTTTAATAATCTCTAAAGTAAATACTGAAAATTAAGTTAAAATAACATTTGTAGTGTGCTCCTTTTGAGAGCAAATTCCCTCTTGCAGTTATATTTTGGGGGAGGGAGGATAAGCAATAAATGTATTTTAAATTCAATTGTCTAAAGTGCGTACTTCACGGAAATGGTGGTTATTCTGTTGTTGTCAGCACTGGCAACTGCATTTATATGCTGAGCTGGCGGCTCAGAAACAGTCGCACCGTGGACTTATTATTTAATACATTTTATGGAGTTGTAATTTTACAGCATGAATTTACTCTACTAGATGATATTTATTCAAATAATCTTTCTGTTCTACTTGTGATCTATATGTTGTACACAGAAATGTGATTTGAGGTATTTGCTTTCATGCCACTTACAAAAGGAATAGAAATTTTTAAGGCCACTTATTTTTATTTTTTGTTTAAAGATGTATTTAATTTCAGCCAAAACACAAACATATTTAACAATACAAAATTGCCAAAAGCATTTACTGTATTTGAATTGGGCTTTTTATTGTACTGACCCTACTGAAATCTGTTTCTTGAATTCTCCTTCTGTTTAATGACTGGTAAAAGTGTATGTAATGTAGTTAAATATTTATGATAACCACTTAAGCTAACAAGCATATGCATAATGTAAATTTAGATTTGACATAAGGAGTGTAATTTTCATTCACTGTCAGGGATAGCACAATAATATGCACAACTTTCACTGCATGCTTGTCTGCAAGAAAATTATTGGAGTATTTCAGGTTAGCTATATAGTACATCAAAGTTTAGTAATGGAGGAAATAAGAATCCATTAGACCAGGTGCGGGCAATTATTTCAGGCAGAGGGCCACTTACCGAGTTTTAGCAAGCTGTCGAGGGCTGCATGGGTAGCCCCGCCCCTGGTCACCATCTTGGGACCGGAAGTCCCGCCCCCTAGCCCCCAACCTTTGCCACCAGAAGCCCCTCCCTTTGCCCCCAGAAATACTCCTTTCAGCAGGGGGTTTGCCATCTCAGAACCAGAAAAACACCGAATTATATTCTGAAAATCAAACATCTACAACATTCATTAATTTGATTTAAAAAAAAATATTTTGTACTGATTGACGTGTGTTTGTGTAGTGTACATAGAGGCAATTGCACAATAACTTTAAAATGAAGTCTTACTCTTGTATACTTTGGGATGTGGGGGGCATAGGGGTGGGTAGAGGTTTGTGGGTGTGTGGGTATGTGGGGGAGGGTGCAAACCTGCAAGCCCAAGGTCCCAGCTGGTGTTAAATGGTTATGCAGCACTCCCAGCAGCCAGTCAGGATGCTCGCTGCTCCTAAACTGGGGCAGAGTTAATTGGCTGAGGCTACTGCAGGTGTGGCTGCTGAGGTGCTTGTCCCAGGCTAACCTGTCTGCTTAGAGTCCCTGAAAGTCTTGGCCGGTCAAAATGTGCGAGCACGGTTCAGTTCCCTTATTGATGTGCACAGATCCATTCGTTCTACCTAGCTGATGTAACTGCTGTTCGATTCTCTCTCCGCGTCCTCTGAGGGTAGCAAGCAGCTCCTGCAGACATGGAGTGCCCTCCGGAGCAACCGACAAACGTTGGAAGTTTACAACACCTCCCAGATGTGCTCAGCCCCTGGCAGGATTAAACCTTCTGAGCCTCTTTCTTTAGAAGTTCCAATCAGGGAAGGCTGCCACATCTGCATGTTAGTGCTCTTCAGCTGAAAAACTAGGAAGACCTGACTTTTTATGAAAGGTTTGGGTCCATCTAAATGCCCAATTGTGTTAGATGTTCAGAGGGTTTAATTAGGCCAAAAAATGGCATGTTCAATTTCTCAGTTTTCAAAACTTAGATTGGAAAAGGGTTAACCTGATCTCACAAATGCTTGTACAAGTTCGCAGCACATCCTCTGGGCTGGAAAAGCCCAGATACTTGCCCCAGCCCTGGGGCTGTGCTGTGCACTCCCCAACCCCAGCCTGGATGGGGCTATTTTCAGCCCCCTTCCCTCCGTCCACCAGGCAATCTCTCTTCTCTCCACATTGACCTCCTCCCCTGATCCCACCAACCTCTCCCCTGACCCTGAGGTTTTCACGACGGGCTCCCTGCACTGCTCCCAGCAGCAGTGAATAGATGCACATGCTCCCCCCAGCAGCGGCAAACTGCTGTATATCCAATTCACAGTCTAGGTTTCGACTGTTTAAAGTAAGCTGCCTAGATCTAGATGGGGCATGGCAAACGCTTGCTTGCCATCCTAAGAGAAAAGCTGTTTCAGACCAAATACAGCCCGTTGTAAAGCTAGCTCTTGTTAGCTTCAAATAAACCAGATCCTTTCAATTGCTTCGGTACCAGGTTCCCTTTCCATGACAGTGGTGTCCCGCACTCTTCTTACCTAATGTTCTTTTACATGATAACAGACAACCAAGGGTTTTCTCCCTCTGTTACTTCATCAGGTTCAGCCTTATTAGTATTTCCATTTTTGTGGTGGTACACTTCCAGGTCGGAAATGTAAAGGAAGATACTTGGAGGACTAATACTTTTAGCAACAAAGTGGAATAAGAAGCAAGGGCTGTGCTCCTGTCTCTTAAATTTTACATGTCTTTATCCAGTCAGCATTAATTCCGGGGGCAGAAGCAAGTGATTAACCTCAGCGGGGGCCATATTGTCCTTGCATTCAGAGATTAAAGGGATGTAGTCAACAATAGCTTTATATATAGTGGCAAGTGCTAATGCAAGAGGGAGAGGGAGAATTATAGTTATAGCTTGCTTGTTGGACCACCGCTAACTAGCTGTTTTGGAAGGGACACACAAGAACAAATATTTTATCCTGACACTGGATAAATCTGCAATGTCTTTTCTTCTAGACCAGAGCATTCTGTCATTTCAGACCACTATAAATGATACAAGTCCTATACACTACAAAAGTAAGCTTCTCCCTCCAGTCCAACATCCTGCAACATTTCTTTCATCTTGCCATTTTCAGCCAAGAGATTTTTTTTTTTTTTATATTATGCTTTTCACAGCTTTTATTTATAGCTTGTACATAGAAATCCAGGATTCTTACATAGATACTCAAGAGTTGAGGACTTCATGCATTTCTGAGAAAAATGAACATTTTAATGGTGTGCCCAAATCCTTTTTCTCCTTTTCTAGATTTACTATTGCAGGTGTTTTCTTTCCTCTCTCGAAGGAAGCTACAATGGAGGAATCTTACATTCTAGTGGATCAGTGATGACTATTCATTTAATAAAAGAATACTGACTTTTAGGCTTGTCAAAACATCTGGATATTTCTCTCCTGATTATCTGCGGATACAGATTATTAGCCTTGGTGATTGTGTCTTTAGTGTATCCATACCTCGAACCCAAGATGATCGGGACTCATCCTTAACTGTTAATGCAGAAGGCATTTTAGACCATTTTTGTGCACTTATAATTGACACTTCTGTCTTCCAGTAGCATGATGTGGGTGAATAATTTTTCAGTTTCATAGTTTTGTTTCTAAGAGGCAGAAGCTTTATGTATGAACAGAATGTTCTTATTTGGTATCAGGCTTCTTTAAAATATACACACTTAAAACCATGAATTGTGTCACTTACTGGGAGAGTTCATTTGTAGGATGTTGACACATTTGGCTCGAATTCTGTAATATGAAATGCATTCACCCAGAATTACATGCTACACTCTTACGGTCGTAATTTATTTGAATGTTTATATTTACTGTTTGTATAATAGAGCTCAAGGTCAAAAATGTGTCACAGAAAATTGTGACTATTGCATTCCCTGCCAGAAAAACATTTTCCAACTAATTTTAGCAATTGTCTCCTTAAGAAAATATCTAAGCATGGGCACTAAGATTTTCAGTGTTTCATGCTTTTAAAAATATGTATTGGGAGGCTTCAGGCCAATTCTTCTTCCTGTTGCCTAAGAATAGGATTCTGAAATCCACTCCAAGAAGCTGACGTTTATTTTGTGCTTTAAACTTAGCCGTATAATTTAGAAACTTTCAGTGCCATGTAATTTATGAAATAGGAAATGGCAGACATATTTTTACCTGCTGGGCATAAGGGGGAGATGATAGACTATCAACCCCTACAGTATCCCAGAAGTGTGATTATCTCATTGGAAAAACATCCTCTGGAATTAGCTTACTGCTGTTATATAAAATCTGTGTTGTGTGGGATGTACGTTTTTAGTGCTGGAAGACAAATTCTGGCTGCATCAGGTGACTCAGTTGGTTTCCAAAGATTCATTTGCTCCTTTAGGATGCTGAACTCAAATGCACGTTAAACTGGGGGTGGGGGAGAGAATGTGTGTGTCATTTTTATTTGAAGTCAACCTACCTAGTAACAGTAACAGGCCCTTTAGAAATTGAATATATGCTAGTTGTAAGATTTTCAGTAACTGCCTGCATTACATGTAGGGAATGACATGAGGGAAGACTTGTACTAGCTGGAACTCCTGAAAGCATTGTGTTTACAGTAATGATGATGATATGTAGCTGCAGATAAGCAGGAGAGAAATCTCCAGATGTCTCCTACACACGCGTGAGAGACCGGGTGCCTGGCACTTTAATTAGCGAGCTGCACTAATTAAAAGCACCTGCGCATCATGTGCATCAGTGTTGCTGCATGTCCCCACGCTGAAAAAATGGTGGCGGGATGCTTTGAACTAAAGCTCATTGGACGTGTTTTATTTCAAAGCACCCTGCCACCATTTTGTCAGTGCGGAGATGCGTGGTGATGCTGATACACGTGACAAGTGAGGCTGCCCGGAGCACATCGGTTTCTGTGCTCCAGTGGTCTTGAATAATCGAGTCTGCTCCCTGCATGTATATAGGAGCCCAAAGACTGTTGTTGATATCCTCAGGGGAATCCACTTGGACTCGATAGCTTTTCAAAAAAGTGCGCGCTAAGGCAAAACCGAAATCTCTCTGTGCAATCATTTTATCAGCACTTATAGTACATAGATATTTCTGCTTTCATGGAAAGGCTGCAAGAAGTTTGGTTCCTTGTTCTCTGTTAGCTATTTAACGTCATTAAGAACAGCATTTTCAACTGTTTTTCTTCCTTATGTTGCTTTTGCGCCATCAGCCAGCAGATTTGCTATGGGTCTGTTTCCTCTTCTAATGTTAACCTTCCTGGGTCTGTTTCCTCTTTTCCCTCAGATCAACTTCATTCATATCAGTAACTGGAAGTAGCATTTTCTAAAGCCGTACCAGAACTCATTGCTGCCAATATGGCATTGAGGCTCTGCCTCAGAATAAGATTTGCCTGTCTGTGCATCATATGTGGTGAGCTAATTTTGAGGGAATAAATTGGCCCAAAGAATCAAAAGTGATAATGGGTGCCCTTACACGTGCTCTGGGAGGAGAGTGGCTTTAATTCGAGTGGCTCTGAAGGGGAGGAGCAGCTGCTGGCTTGGGGCAGCTATGAGGAGCTGCAGCAACTGTGGGCTTGCACTGATGTTGCTGCTCAGGAGGAGTGCAGGGTCTCCCAGCAGCTCCTGCCTGCCATCCCTGGCCCAGGCACTCTTGGCACTGCGCCCCAACCCATGTCAGCCCCAGCACAGGTGCCTGGCTCCCCTGGCCAGCTTGTGTCCATCCCCCCCCACAACCCCCTTCACCAGTGGTAGGGCCCATCTGGGAACATTTTGCCTGGCTGCTGATGAGCAGGAACCCCAGCAGGCCCCATGGGCCTGCTGCAGCCGTCAAGGGGCACAGCTCCTGCCTTCCCCCTTCCCAGTACTGGGCCTACCTGCAACAGCTGCCCCTGAGGTTGAGTACCTACCCTCCTCCCCAGAGCAGCTGGGGCCCTGGCCATGTCAGCGTGGCCCCCACACTTGGGGTGGTTACACACAGTGCCGAGACCAGGCGCAGGGCCAAAGGGCTGCCAACCCCTAATTCCCTCTTCCCTGTGCCTCCTCCCTTGCTGTTTCCCCAGCCCCTAAGGACCCTCTCTCTTCTCCCTGGTGCTCATGTAAGAAGTTTCTATGTTTTCCTGGTGTTGAATGGGTTTGTGCAAGGAGGTGGGGAGTGGGGGCTAGATGAATGGTGGTGGGGTGGTGGAGGGTTACATGTGAGGTACTGGTGAATGTTGTGTTGCTGGTGTTGGGGAAGTTTTGCATGAGGAAAGGAGAATAAAGTTGCTTTTGTTTTCAGTACAGCTACACTGCTGTAGCAGTCCTGGCAGTGAGCAGAGATGGCGCTCCATGGGTGGGCAACCTGGTGCAGGTGGCGAGAAGGCCAGTGCCCTACTCAGGGGGTGGGTTTGCACATGAATGACGTGCCCCTGGTGGCTGGGAGCCATGGCAGTGCTGGTAGCAGTGGGAGTGCAGTGGCAGTAAGTGGGGAGCTCCCACAGACACTGTCGGCAGGGGTGTGGGGGGGTTGGCAAGTGCCAGCCAGGGTACAGTGACCACCCACAGGTGGGTGGTGATGGGTTTGCATACTCAGGCTCCAGCATGCCATGTTGGAGAGGGTGGTCCTTGCCTGCGACTGTTCCTGGCTGGCTGGCTGTGCTGTGGCTGTTGCTGGATGCGCCATAGTACATGGCAAGCTTCTTTCATCCACTGGGGTTCAAAGACCTTGCAGTCTTGCACTGCTTCCTCCAGGCAGGTGGCGAGGCTGTGCCAGTGCTCCTTCAGCTGGCCTAATACCTGTTTGACAGTGCATCCACAGCTGGCAAGGGCCTCATTGTAGTGCTGCTGGTGAGCATCCAGGGGCCCCAGGAAGGGACGCATCAGCGAAGGGAAGAAGGGGTATGCAGCATCCACCATGATTACTGGTGGGATGTGGACATCCCCGATGATCAGGTCCTGGATTCCTGGGGTAAAGGTCTGTGCCTCCATCAGTCCTGGGAGTGGCGAGTGGTGCTGCTGTGCAGCCAAAGCCCACTGGCCCAGAGGTTCAGGTGGGTCTGCTGCAGTGTCTATACCACAGCCCAGGTGGTTGTGTGGTCCCCATCCAGGTCTGGCAGGCCTGCAGCCATGGGACTGCAGGTCTGAGGGGCCAGAAGCTGTTGCAGGTGGCAGCAGGTCTCAGCTGGGCCTGAGGAGCTCCTGAGTGCAAGTAGCCCTAAGCTGCTTGCCAGAACACCTTTTTATACTGCTGGGGCCAGCCTCCAACTCCCCCTGGCTGAAGAACTAGGAGAAGCTGGGAAAGGGCATTTTGCCCAACATGGCACAATTTGTTCTGCAGCAAAATGTATGTTCAGGCACGTGCACTGATGCGCAGATCCCCAGCACAAATTTGTGCCACTGCTATGCACGCTGCAAGCGCACATGCCTACATGTGTGGACACACCCACGGTCACTACTAATAACAGTGGTACATTTTGAGATTCTGTAACTGCTGTATTTAATAATTGCTTACTATACAATTGAGCATTTAAGCTTTGAGTTGCAGTAAATTAGTCTGTAAACATACTTTATATTAAATGCTCATTATTTCTTTTGCGTTTGTCAAAAGTAGACAAGTGGAAAAAAATAAACAGAGCTGCTCAACGATAATGAAGGATAATCGTTGTTTCTACTGAAATATACTATAATAGCATGCCACGGTTGCTGTTTGATTTGCGTGTTAACACTTAAGGGCATTTATTTCAGCAGCATCAGAAAGTGGTATTAATGTGTTTTAGCATTTGAATTATTCACTGTGTACACATGTATAGTTCTAGCAGCAATTTAGTTTTATAATTTTTTTTTGTTTTTCTGTAACTAGCAGAGAGATATTCATAAATCTGAAATTAAGTACATCTTCAGTTTTGAAATATTAAAGCACATTTTTTCCATAAAGAGGTTTTTAATAACGCCAAACTGATTAGTGCATGATGCAGTGTATTTCAACTGATTTTGAGTTATTACCTGGGGAACAGTTGAATCATGAAGAACTTGAGCAGAGAGAATATTAATTGCTGCTTATTTTGTACATCAGAAAATCAGCTCTTGGGCTCAGCAGAGTCGACACTGGCACTTTGGGCTGGGCCCAGAAAACAATTTCTCATAATCTCCTTCTGTGATTTCAACACTATATAGAGTAGCTTTTGTGCTTTGGACAAAATCTTTGAGATTCCTCTCTATTTTTCCCCAAATCTTCTGTTCATTGCCAGCCCTCCTTTACTTCAAAAGAAATGCAATCTAGCAGCTTGTGCTGGGGTCACTTCATAGTTGTCATGGTTGAAATGTGCGCACAGTCAGATTTATGTATGATATTTATAAGTCTGATGGCTCCCATTGTGCATTGTCGGCCCCAGTTTGAGTCTGTGACCTTCAACACTGTGTTAATAAGACCTCTAGCCCTTGATTTAAAGGAGGAAAAATTCAAGGGTGATGCAGTATATAGTTAGTCAGGAGGTTACTTGCTTCCCCAGAGAGCGTTTTAGCAGGGTTTTAACCTGGGAACTTCCACTGGGAACTTCCTGGGAACTTCCACACCACCACTACAGCTTAGAGCTACTTTGCTCTAAAGCAGGGCTGTCCAACTACTGACCTGAAGGCTGCATGTAGCCTCCAAGCACCTAGCATGCAGCCACTGGGCTCCTAGCATGACTACCACTGCCTGCCCTTCCCCCCCACCCTTCCACTGTTGCTTCTGCTCTGGCAGCCACGTTCTTTGGGCACCACCACCCTCCTCCAGCTTCTGCTTCCAGTCCCCTCTCCTGAGGGGACAGCAGTGCAGTGGGATGGGCCTGGGGTGACCAAGATGTGTGTGCGGCAGGGACCCAGGATGCCCATGTTGCACACATGGTGGGGGAGAACTGGACTGCTTGTGCTGTGTGAGAGAAGGGTAGGAATCGGGCTGCTGCATGTCTGATGGGTGCATGGCTAAAAGGGGAGGGAGGTGGTGCAGATGCAGCAGGGGGGAGCAGGGCTGCCTGTGCTAGGGTGTGGGGGGGCTGGCCATATGTCACACCTGGCCAGGAAGGGAGGGGGAACTGGGCTACCCGCACAGCACTTGTGGCTAGGAGGGGAGTGGGTAGCTGGGCTGCTCAGCTTTCCAATCTGTTGAATTCCTTTTGAATTGTGCTCACATCCTCCAGTATGTTCACAGTCCTTCCCAGTTTCATGTCCTCTGCAAACTTATTCAAGAAGCTTTCTATGCTAACATCCAAATAATTATAAATGGGAATGACAGCCTTCCCACTGATGCTAAGCTGGTGCATAACCAAGTAGAAAAGCTAGACAGTTATAAGTCAGCAGGACTGGACTTCACCCGAGAGTGCTGAAGGAGCTGGCTGAGGTCATTGTGGGACCCCTGGTGAATCTTTTAAAAAAAATCGTGGCACTCAGGGGAGATCCCTGAGGATTGGAAGAGGGCCAATATTGTGCCCAACCTCAAAAAAGGAAAGAGGTTCAGGACCCAGGCAACTATAGGCCAATCAGCCTAACTTCTATCCCAGGGAAAATCCTAGAAAAACTCATCAAGGAGCCTATGTGCAATACATCATAGAGCATGCTTCGTTGGGGGCAGGTCTCGTCTTACCAATCTCATCTCCTTCTGTGACCAGGTATCTCGCCAGCTGGACATGGGAGAGGAGGTTGACGTTGTATACCTAGACTTCCAAAAGGCCTTTCATTTAGTATCCCATGATATCCTCGTGGGAAAAATGGAAAATTGTGGGCTTAACTGCGCAACAGTTCAGTGGGCGGGAAACTGGCTGTGAGGTAGGACCCAGAGAGTTCTTACGAATGGATCTGTGTCGTCCTGGCGAGAAGTGGCCAGTGGTGTCCCTCAGGGGTCTGCGCTAGTTCTGGTGCTTTTCAACATCTTTATCAGTGATTTGGATATGGGGATGAAGAGCTCGCTGGCCAAGTTCGCAGATGACATCAAGTTATGGGGGAGCGTGGTCACGCCTGCAGATAGGCTGCAGATACAGGCGGACCTGGACAGGTTGGAGAGGTGGGCAAATTGGAACCAGATGAAGTTCAACTCTCAGAAGTGTAAAATGCTCCATCTGGGAGCAAACAATCCCCAACATACCGACAGGCTTGGTGGCAACAACTTGACTTGGACCACAGCCGAAAGGGACTTAGGGGTAATAATCGACCATCGCATAAATGTGAGCCATCAATGCGATGCTGTAGCCAGCAGGGCAAACACCACTCTGGCATTCATCAATCGAGGCATCTCATGTAAAACCAAGGAAGTGATTCTTCCACTGTACTCAGCACTAGTGAGACCGCAGCTAGAGCACTGCATCCAGTTCTGGGCGCTGCACTTCAGCAAGGATGTGGAAAAACTTGAGAGGGGGTCCAGAGAAGAGCCACCTGTATGATCACAGACTTGCAAGGCAGACCATATAAAGAGAGGGCTGAGAGGGGACTTGGTAGCAGCTTATCACTACATCAGGGGAATACATGAAGAGCTCGGCGAACAACTATTCACCAGGGCACACTTGGGGAAAACCAGGAGCAATGGATACAAACTCCTAGAAGGCTGCTTCAGGCACAATTCCAGGAAAAAACTCCTTCACAATGAAGGTGTCTGGACTGTGGAACAAACTCCCTCCAGAGGTGGTGCAATCACTTACCCTGGAAATCTTCAAGAGGAGACTAGACTGTCACCTTGCTGGGGTCACTTGACCTTCAGTTGTCTTTCCTGCCTAGTGTAGGCAGGCTGGACCCGATGATCTTGTGAGGTCCCTTCCAGCCCCTTACAGTCTATTAATCTATGAATCGAAACATGTTAAACAACACCAGGTCCAAGACAGACTCCTGTGGGACTCCACTTGAAACCTCCTGCTGGTTTGACACGGACCCGTTAATAATTACCCTTTGCTTGTGACTATTGAGCCATTTATTATTCACCTTGTAGTAGGTTTATCCAGGTTTGTATGACATAATTTGTTTTTCATAACTCCATGCTGACTGCCTTTCCTCCTCCAGATGCTTGCAAATTGCCTTCCTGAGGATATGCTCCAGTAACTTACCGGGAATTGAGGTGCAGCTAACCTGTCTGTTGTTCCCTGGGTACTGTTTTCACCTTTTTAAAAGAAGGATACTATGTTGGCCCTTTTCCAGTCTTCTGGTACCTGGCCCATCTCCCACAACTTCATGAAGATCATTGCCAAGGGCTCTGAGATCTCTGCCAATTCCTTCAGTACTCTGGGTTGAAGTTCATCTGGCCCTGCTGACTTGAATTCATTTAGACCCAAAAAAGCTCTCTTACTGTCTCTTTCATATCACCTTCCTCAACTTGCCCCCTTCCTTATCCAGATAGTCCTTGATAGGTGTTTGGCTGCAGCTTGAGGTTTTTTTTGGTTTTTTGTTTTTGTGAAGACTGAGGCAAAGTAGCTGTTGAATAGATCTGCCTTCTTTCCATCTTTGGTTAGGAGTTCCCTCTGGCTGGTTAACAGAGGACCCACAACTTCCTTTGTCCATCTTTTCTAGGCAGCAGTTATAGAACCTCTTGTTGTTGCCTTAACCTCCTTTGCCATTCTTGACTTCTTTACTTTTAATGTCTTGATTTTTGTTGCTGCAGGTTCTTGCTGTTTCCTGGTATGCTTCCATGGTGACCTGCCCATTCTTCCATTGTCTGTATGCTTTTCTTTTGCATTTGAGGCATTTTAGAAGCTCCTTGTGCAGGTGCAACCACACTTCTTGTTGGGCTTCTAATACTGTAACGGTTAGAAGCTCCCAGCCCTACTTGGGTGCCTTTATCCTTCAATCTGTCCTCCTATGACACCATGCTTATTGACTTCCTTAAGTTAGATGAAATCCGCCTTTTTGAAATCAACCGTTCTAATTTTGCTGAAAGGTGTCTCCTGTGGTTCAGTGGTAGAATCTTTGTCTACCATACAGGAGACCTAGGTTCACTTCCCGGACACTTATACAACTACAGCCATGGAAGCACCCAACATCTGGACTCGGGCTGGTCTTTGGATTCTATCTCAGTGGCCTAAAGGGAGGATGGAAGGTCTGGGTAGCCTCCAGTCCTCCAAGAAATTCCTGCCCAGGCATATGAATCGAAGGTGTGGTCCTCATGCACACAGCATGATCCAGGAGGATCGACGGTTGCCACTCAGTTTTGCTGACTGTTTGCCCAACTTCCTTCTCCCTTCCCTTGTGCTTCCCTACCTGCTGCCCTGAGCGAGTGCTGCAGCAGGCAGATGAAGAGGAGCTGCTGGACACCCAGGAAGCTGAGCTGGGCCCCAGTGGCTGCAGCAGTGGCGGCAACAGTCCCACCCAGAAGCTGCATGATGCCTGGGCCAGGCCCTTCTGTGCAGGAGGGTGGGAGCGAGGCGTGCAGGCTGGACGGGGTACAATTAATTGGTGGGTGCCCGTGTGCCAGATGAAATTGCCTGGCAGGCTGGATCTCGCTTGCAGGCAGTGTTTTGCCCGCTTCTGGTCTGTTAACTATTAATAAGTGAAGAAAACATTGACAAAGATCTCTCTGAAATGTTAGATACGCTGTATCCCAAATACATGGATGTCTCTGTTTTCTGAATTGTATATTTTGTCATGCGTGCCTTATACTCCATAGTTTTGGATTCAGCCTTGCTAAATAACTATTGTTTCTTTGTACGCCAGTATGAGTGGGAAGCCATATGGTTTTGGGGTGTGTATTCTAGGACACTGTCACAGGAATGGGCTTTGTATTTTAACGAAATCAGAGCATTAAAACTTAGTCCCTCTGCCAAAAAGAAAAACAGTCCTTTAATAATGGGATTGTAAAGTGGCAAATAAAGTTTTATTACATGCAGGTCACCATTTAGTTTTATATTGATGGCCATCCAGAAGACCATACATAACATCTTTTACTGCAGTTCTAATTAAAACTTCAGTTCTAATTAAAATTTCAATGAAAGCAGGATCCAATCCCTAGGTAGGTTTGGAATTATTGAAAAAGAAGTTGTTCATGTTCAGGAGCAGTTTGATACTCTGGTAACATTTATAATACTGTTAAGTCTAACCTGACCCGATGTCCTGCTTATGTAACTGTACAGATCTTATTCTTTCAATACACTGCACAGGGATACCCAGAGGCAACTCCATTATATGCAGATCATGCAACATCTATCATCACAAGTTATCAAGGGTGGGTAGATGGGAATCAGCCTACACAGAGCTGTACTCTTTGACAACCTGTTGGGACCTTAAATTGACTTATCATACATTTAAATGAACTTCCTAGATTCTCTTTGCTCTCTCACTGAGGTTTCAGGGGTATTTAAAAAGCAAAAGTACTTGCTTTATTTTTGTTTCTAGAGTGCTCTTGCCTTGAACCACAAATGCAGTATTAAATTAGCTGCTGTTCAAGTGGGATTTAAAATCTTTATATTTGTTATATTTTCATCCAGTATAACAGGAATTCCAAGTATGTTGTATATTTTATCAGGTACCTTCGGGAGAGCCTCATTTGGTTACACATAGCAGGCAAGACTGTGTTTCCACTGAAATCAACAGGATTTTGCCATTTTGTTATAGGTCAGGATTTCACTTTGCATAGGAAAGGTCTCTTATTGTTAATAATTACTAATATATTTGCCATTGTGTATACAAGTCACATTGAAATGACAGACCGTAATGACGGAAATCGTTGTTATTTATGGTGTCAGTAATCTTTCGATGAAATCTCCCTAAAGACGCGTTCAGACTGGCGTTCCTAACACTGGAGAATATAAATTAAATGACTGTATTAGTGATATACATGTAAAAGGGCCTCATAATGCTAATTTCTAATACCTTGACCGCACCTTCTTTGTAATGCATTTAGGATACAATATTAATATCCATAAATGTACATTTCATTATAAATATAATATAGACTGTTAAATCTCCTCTTTCCCCTTTTGGTTTTATAGCTTGCACATGCAGTGGACACGCCAATGTTTGCCACATGCAAACAGGAAAATGTTTCTGCACAACAAAAGGGATCAAAGGAGACCAGTGTCAACTGTGAGTACAAATAAGTATAACTTTGCAGTATTTTAATTTATGCATAGCAGGTAATTATTTTCTGGTTTTTTTTCTATTTCTTTCTTTGCTGTGGAGTAACCTCCAGAGGTTTCACTGCTAAATCCGGTCATTCAATGTCTCTCTCATATTTCTTAGAAAAAGACATAATTATTTTCTTTCTTTTTGATAAATAGCATAATAAATATTAATTATGTTTTCCAGCCACTACAGTTTTCTTTTTTAATATCCTATAAAAGGAGATGGCTGGAGAATTATCTTTAGTATTGTTCTTTTTTATGTGCAATTGGATTCCAAGTTCAAAATCTCTGTGAAGCTGGGAGTTATATTAGGTACATTTGTCACATACCTTTAGGTCAGAAACTACAGTAATTAGATTTTTAGAGTTTCAGAAACATTTTAAGGTGGACAATTCTTCAGACATTTCTCCACATAATTAAATATTGAACAGAAGGAATATATAGGGTTGTAGCCATGGAAAGTGCAATTAGTATTTCTTGTTTCTGTACTGGAAATCAGCTGGATAGCTCATTGTTGACTGAGACTTAAAAACATTTAAAGGAGTAGAGCTATAAATCCAAAGCAGACTGGAAAAAGATAGAAATTATGTTAAGTATTTTTTCTCCTGCGTGGCTCAGATTTCCCTTTCTTCTGAAAGGAGATAGCCATACCTAGTTGTTCTCCATTTTGTGGTTCAGAGTTTTTAAATATTAAAAGTTACAGAACTTTTTTTGAAAGGACTATTAAAAATAAATGATGCTGTACTTCTTACCAGGACAGCTTTATTCCAGATTCCTTCTCTACCTACTTCTAATTTTCAGGAGAGTAGCAGTTTGTCCCAGTGGTAATTTGCAGTAGTTTTAGAGAAATCAGAAATGCTGAAGGGCAAACAGAAACCTTTTCCTGATGGCTTTATTTTGTTTTTTAAGTTCTGGAGTTGTGGTAGTCTTCCTCTATTTGAGGGCATAATGGAAGAAAAATGATCATGTCATATTTGTATTTATTACTGTATTCTTAATGCCTTATTATAACATCAGTTCTAGGAACTGAGTGTTGTATGTGTCACAAAGTGATGTTTTAAAAGAGGTATTGTGTGGCCCTGTGGGAACATGAGTTATACTACAGTCTTTCCCTTTATTTCCATATTTCACCAGAGCAACATTGGATGTCAACCCATTATTTTATTTTTTTTTCAGTTACCTAATCTATATATTTTAGGTATTTGAGGGATTCCAATTGCTATTATATATAGATATTGCTATTCTAACCCCCCTTTGCTGCTGTTAGATAGCATTCCTTATGGCGGTCTAGTAAATCCTTAAAGTTTATGAGATAGTGTGCTGTCAAGATTATACTGTGAACACACTGTGGAGAAATGTATTAGACCAGTGGCTGGCAACCATTTCAGGTTGTGGACCAGACTGACTCAGCTTGGATCACAGGTGTATAGGCATGTGGAAGGGTGCTAGGATCCAGCCACTGCCACCTCTGCTTCTCTCATGGTGGCACCTGGAGAGCTCCCAAGGCATCCGCCTCTTCCTGTAGCAATACAGGGAGAGCAGCTGTGCCAGTGCAGCCTGCCACCAAATGCTGCTGAAGCCCCAGATCCAGCCCACAGGCTGTGTGTTGCTGACCTCTGTATTAGCTCAAGCTGATGTTTATATTTAGCCAATTAACAGAGTCTTCTCCTTGCTCGTTGAATTTACTTTGTCAGCTTCCACCAAACTTTTGTAATTTAGACTGAGTGGCCTACAGCTCAGAAGTGAAAATAAACCTTGATGGAATTGCAATCAGTTTATTGCACTAGAAATCTTTCTTTTAATATCTTACAGTAAACAGTATTACTGAAGTTTTACACCACAAAATGATCTTCTAAGACTGCTCAGATATCTTTGCTTTGTGATGATAGAGTTTATTAATGTGGCTGTAGATAAAGAGGGAGTCTTACATTAAAAGTCCAAGTGATTTTAATGAAAATGTAGCTCCTTTGAGAGCCAGAAACATTCAGTTTTTTGTGTTATTTAAAGACTGTTTATTAGAATTAAGAGTACGTAAGGTCCAACCAGGATTGTGGCAGGATGGTGGGAATGTAGGCAAGTGGCAGGAGAAGGTTGTCAGCAGCAGGGGCAGGGGAAGCGGTGGCGGCAACAGCGAGGGGTGGGAGTGGTGGTGGCAGCAGTGTTGGAAGGGTGGGTGGGCAGGGAGGAATGTTGGCAGCTTTGGGTGGGAGTGAAGTGGCAGCTGGGTGGGAGTGCAGGGCCCGTGCTGGTGCCCCAGGGTCAGGGCTAGCAGGGACCAGGGCAGAGTGGCGGGAGCGCGGAGCCCAGGCCAGCAGGGGTGTGGTGCACTGTGCAGGGCTTATATGCAGTTCCCAGGTTCTCCACCCAAGCCATGTGCCTCTGGGCAGGATCCTCATGCGATGGAGCTGGTGGCCCACCCTGCTCACTGCTACGCACAGGTCATGGGGAATGGCAGGGAGGTCTGTGCTATGGAGCTGTGCCAGCTCCACCCCTCTCCCTGCCACCCTGGCCAAACCCCATAACCTGTACCACTCACTTCATCGCACAGGGCTCCCCCTGGCAGCATGGGGCTTGCGCACGTGGAGAGCCCAAGCCCCATGGTAGCCCGGCCTTATGCAGTCCTGGGGCTTGCTGGGACAGTGCACTGCCAAGGGGCTTTGCTCAGTGCTGCCACTGGCTTCAGGGACTGTGTGCAATGGTGGGGAGTATGTTTGTAGGGGGGACCCCATACCCACTCACACCCACACCCCCTTGCAAACCCCACCGACATCCACAGCCCCACCCTCTCCTACCCCTCACACACCCACAACCACAGACCTCATACCCATCCACCCACACCCCCCACAGCTACCCATAACCCTCACACACCCCTACAAACCCCACACACACTCACACCCTCCTCCACACCCTACATACACACACATCCACACACATATACCTACACCCCCACAAACCCCTTACCCGCCACTTCCTCCCGTGCAATATATGAGAGTAAGACTTCATTTTGAGCTATTATGCAATCACCTCTATATATGACACAAATGCACATAAATCTGGGCAAAAATATTTTTGACATAACATTAAAATATGATATTGTAGATGTTTGATTTTTAGTATATAATTTGTTTTCCAGTTCCAAGATGTCAAACCACCTTCCCAAAAGAAGTACTTCCGGGGGCAAAAGTCAGGGACTAAGGCTGGTGACCAGAGGGTGGGGCACCTGTCAAGGGGCAGGGCTACCCTTGCGGCCCTCAACAGCTCACCAGAACTTGTTAAGAGACCCTCCAATCAAAATAATTTCCCACCCCAATCTGGAGAAGGGAGCAGATGTGAAAACAAGTCTTTCTACACCCCTGATCAACCTGCTGATAAGATGCATTCTTCTGCAAAGCATATTCTTTAACTCTCGGGATATGTGTCATGATTCACCAGTTACTGTTGATAAGATACTAACACTCCTTATTCAGTGTTTTCAGTCCAATATTTGAGGGTTTTTTTATTAATAGAGACTAGCAGGAAAGAAGCTAGTGTCAGAAAGTTACGCGCATATTCCTGCTCACGTTCAAGTTGGTACTGTAGCTAATACCACTTCAGCAGGGCTCCTGGTTTTGTTTCTCTGGCATATCTGCAGAAGTTCAGGCTGAAAGACAGGAAATAAAGAGCAACAGACCAGAGTCCATTATAGCAAAAAGGTAAGAGCCTCAAGGTTCTGATTAGGTGGGATGTTGTATGTCCCTTTTTTTTTAACCCAAGAAGATGGTCAGTTTTTGGTCTCGTGCATTGATTTGGTTATGGGGAGAAATGGATTATATAGCCATGCATTTCCTTTATGTAAAACTGTTTATAAAGATGGGCAAAATCTTGTTTCCATGAACATGTAGGAATTCAGCAAGAGGGGATAGTTTTTGCTCAAAGTTCTGTGTGTCCATCAGCCTTTTGCTAAGCTTTCTTCTCAGGGCCTTGCTCCCAGTATTTGTTCTTCTCTTTTCTTCTCCTTCTCTGTGCCTGTCCTGGTGGCATTTTTCTCCTCTTTTGTTACACACACAGGCATGCTTCTTCAAGCCAATCAATCCTCTGCCTTCAGTTTGTTATCAGTTCATACTAGGCTACATGGATCCATTCCTCTTCCAGTCTTACCTATCATTTTGCTTTGGAACAAGGTCCAGTTGCTTAAGCTATGTATTCAGTAAAGGAGCTGAATTTATCATTTATGTTTATCCTGAAGAAAAGGCAGGTCTTATCCCCAAGCTTCAACAAGGGTTTTTTGCAACTCATAACAACGTGTATTAATTCTATGGACATGGATTAGAACTTGTATTGTGTTTTTTTTCTATCATCTATCTGTTATCTAGCTACCAGAGGGTACTAGCTCCCTCAGGGCTGAAGACTACTTCTATATTTTTGGCACTTAAGTACCTCTAGCACGACAGATCATTGGAATTTATTATATAACTCCATGCATTCCTTTTTGGATTTGGCATGACCTCTGATGCTCAGTGAGGGAGAGCAGTGTGACCGTGTTTCGCTGAGAACTCTTGTTGCACCTTGCGCCCAAGTAATGCTTTTCATTAGTTTCCTGCAAGTGGAAGTACATCAAGGCTCTCAAAATAGAAAGTGAACTTACCACTCCTGTTGTTCAAGAGTTGTTTTTGTGCACTTTCTGCTTCCTTGCTCTGCCTCAGAAATTCTGTATATTCAGGACTGATGTTCAGGGCAAGGAAGCGTTGGGATTGTGAGCATGCCCTCCTTTATGTAACTTGAGTTACTGAATATTCAAAGCTTCACCCTCGTCCCTCAAATGGGTCCAGCTCTGGGGAGGGTTCTTTAGACTGATTGCCAGAGGTGCCCGTTCCATTCCACAAAAGTCAATGCACAGAGGCAGCTCTCAAAGAACAATATTTTATGCATGGCTAGCCTTTCATTTCTGCCTCTTCCATTTTTAGATCACATATGAACCATTAATTTGTACATAGGAAGGACATCATATTACAAGTCGACCTCCTCCGAGACTAATGCTCATTCTACACATTACACTTAAGGCATTAGCCAGTTAATCATGCCTTAAGTTGTGACTCAGCTCACATGCACCCAAATGTTCAGCCAGTTACTGGTGTAATAAAAAAGCAGTAAGCTGCAAAGTTACTCCACAAAAAAATGTATACTAACTTTGTAGCTATTTCTAATCATGCCATTAATTGACTGTGTGGCCAGGTGCTCCCCTGTGGCTGGGAGTCCCATCAACTCGGGGGCTCCCAGCCAGAGGAGTGCACCACCCACTGCCAGGTCCGCAGCTGGCAAGGCTTACAGCAGTGTTTCCAGCACTGCTTCTGCCATGAGGCTCATCAGCTTCAGGGCTTGCCATGGGAGGAACACTGCCCCCCTGGGAGCCTCATCAGATGTGGGACTCACAAGAGGGGCAGCACCAGGAACACTGTTGCTGTTGCAAGCTCTGTCAGCTTCGGGGCTCACAGTGGGAAAACAGTGCCGCTGCTGCGAGCACTGCACCTCATTAAGCTTGTAGGGGTGACAGCGTTCTCCTCACAATGCCCGCTGCGTGCCATGCAGCTGACAAGCTCACAGCAGGGGCAGCATTCCTGGCACTGCTGCTGCTGTGAGCCCCACAGCCCATGGGGCCACTGTGGGGAATGCTGCCCCTGCTGTGAGCTCCATCAGCTGCAGGTCTTGCAGCTGTGGGAGCCAGTGCAAGGAGAGTCCAGGATCACAATCCCAGGCTCCCTCTGTACTGGCAAAAAGGCACAATGGTATCTAATACATGATCCTGAAATCACACCTCCTGCCATGCACATGTGGCATGGGAGGAAGCATGATTGTATGGATCATGTTTTGGATCCACCTGCATGTGTAGAGCAGACCTAATACAGTGCTCTGCTTTGGCTTTTGGAAAGTAGTTAACTGATGTAAAAGGCTGACCTCAAAATTGTGCAAAGTGCTGCACAGAGGTTATCCATTGAAACTATATTATGGAAAATGCACAGCTAAATCCCTGTGCACCACTTTAAAAGTTCAGAGGTGAGTGTTGCTTAAACAAACTCATGCTTCTCAGAGGCATATTCGCTAGCCCTTACTTGCCCAGTATACACAGAAAAAATACAATATATGTTCACAGAACTCTAGCTAGTTATTTGATTAACCTACAGAAGTTTCACTCAAAAAATAACAGCTGTATTGTCACTCTTCGAATGTAGGAACCGTAGGAGATAGGTCTGGAAGAGATCTTTATGGTCATATAGTGTTGAAGGCCTGGACTATATATATCTTATATAGAATGTTAAACTTACTCAAGTTTTTGTTGCAAAAATATTACCGCATATTTCCTTGAAGATGAAACTAAAATAAACTTAACCCCTTCCCCCCAACGTGCGTTCAATGACACACAACATCTACTCAAATATGTACAGAATTATTAACTAGAAGTTAAAGATTGTTATAAATGATCTAGAGAGCTGTAAATTATATTTATTACTTTATTATGTTCTGCATGACTGTTATGTGGACTCTGAACTGTACACAGTGTGAACACTGCTGTCCCTAGCTTTGGATATAAATTGTTTTTGCCACTTGTTGGGCAGACCATTGTGCAGTCTCAGCAGCAAGCCTATAACACTGTGATTACTAAAATAAGGATTTCTATGAAAATTTCAAACAGTAGCTGTTCAGTGTGAAAGTTAGATTTATATTCCTGTCAAGAATTCTATTGATTACAAAGTCATAGCTGCAGGGCTGTACATTATTCTCCATCCCTTTTCCTCATGCCTTATACCTGTACGTGGTGTGCAGTGAGCACTGTGCCCAAGGGACTGGGGTTTTAAGAAATCAGGGAGACTGTACATAACAAATTATTTCAAATTGGGAGGCTGTAGCAATTTAGAGAGAAATGAGTACTTGATCTTAGGATGGCCACACTTTTCTTCCTTGGTAGACTGAATTTTCTAGTTCAACCTATGGTCTGTGGACCCCTGGGGGTCCACAAACTATGTCTAAGGGGTCATAGATTTCATAGATTTCATAGACATCAGGGCTGGAAGGGACCTCGGAAGATCATCGAGTCCAGCCCCCCGCCCAAAGGGCAGGAAGTCAGCTGGGGTCATAGGATCCCAGCAAGATAAGCATCCAGTTTCATCTTGAAGGTGTTCAATGAAGGTGCTTGAACCACCTCCGGTGGCAGGCTGTTCCAGACCTTGGTGGCTCGGACAGTAAAGAAATTCTTCCTTATGTCCAGCCTGAAACGATCTTGAAGTAGTTTGCGACCATTCGACCTCGTCATCCCTTGGGGTGCTCTGGTGAACAAACGTTCCCCCAGATGCTGGTGGTCACCCCTGATAAACTTGTAGGTGGCCATCAGATCACCCCTGAGCCTGCGCTTTTTCAGGCTAAAGAGCCCCAGGGCTCTCAGCCTGTCATCGTAGGGTCTGCTTCCCTGACCTCTGATCATGCACGTGGCTCTTCTCTGGACTCTCTCAAGCTTCTCCACATCCTTTTTGAATTGTGGAGCCCAAAACTGGACACAGTACTCCAGCTCCGGCCTCACTAAGGCCGAGTACAGGGGGAGAATGACGTCCCGGGATTTGCTTGAGAAGCATCTATGGATGAAAGCCAGCGTTTTGGTCGCTTTACTAGCCGCCGCATCGCATTGCAGGCTCATGTTCATCTCGTGGTCAATGATGACCCCCAAGTCTCTTTCTTCCATAGTGCTAGCCAACATAGCACTGCTGAGCCTATAAGGATGCGGTGGGTTTTTTTCCCCCCAAGGTGGAGAACCTTGCATTTATCGGCGTTGAACACCATCAGATTCTCGCCCGCCCACTTGCTGAGCCTGTC
>NW_005842539.1:226373-251086 GCF_000455745.1 Alligator sinensis
TGGAGGACCCAAGGGGACAATTGGCCAGTTTCTCCAAGAGGCGATCATGGGACACCAGATCGAAGGCTTTTTTGAAGTCAAGATATATGACATCAATCTCTTCTCCCTTGTCCAGGTGATAGGTCACCTGGTCATAGAAGGAAATGAGGTTGGTCAAGCAAGACCTACCCGCACCAAACCCGTGCTGGCTATCCCTTAAGATGTTGGCGTCGGCCAGTCCATTAAGGATGGCCTCTTTAATAAACTTTTCTAAGATCTTCCCCGGGGATAGAAGTCAGGCTGATGGGCCTATAGTTAGCCGGATCCACTTTCCTCCCTTTCTTGAAGATAGGCACCACATTGGCCTTCTTCCAGTCTTCAGGCACTACACCAGAGCGCCAAGAGTTTTCAAAGATCCGTGCTAGAGGCTGGGCTATGATGCTCGCCAGCTCCTTGAGTACCCTGGGGTGAAGATTGTCAGGGCCAGCTGACTTGAAGGTATCCAGCTTCTCAAGATGTTCCTTCAGAAAACCCGTGGCTTGGTGATCAGCTGCAGTGTCCCCAGGTGCCCCCCCCCAGGCCCAGGAGGCAACAGACACTGAGCTGGCGGGACGTGGTGGGGGGAGGCCAGTGCACTCCCTGGCAGACCTGGCAGTGGACCGGAAATGCTTCTGGTCCACTTCTGGGTCTGCTGCTGAGTGCACTGGGGAGATCCCATGCTTCTGTAGGACACTCCATGTGCCCCAGAATCACAGCATTCACCATCACCTGCTACTTAGAGGTATGTAGAAAAACCTTTTAAAGCTTTCTCTATGTCCGAATTGCTGCATCTTTCCGAATCGATTCAGAGTTGCAATTTGATTTGGAGAGATTAAACGGTCCTCTGATTCATTTGGGATTCGGAGATTCAGCCACCAAATCAGGCCAAATTTCCACCAAATCAATTCAGGGACTGAAGCTTCTCACAGCCCTAATATATATTCATAATATAATTAGGGGTGACTGGTAGGAAGGAACTGGGGGGGGGGGCACATGCCCTCCCTGAGATTGGCCCCTGACTCGGCACTGCTCAGGACTGGGTAATTTTTTTGCTGCACATGCCAGCAGCGTGTTTGGGGGTGGGGCATTAAGACGGGGCACAGAAGTATAAGAGTGATATGGGGCATTTGGCCTGCCACAAACTGTGCATCCCCAGACTCAGGAGGCACCAGTCACCCCTGATGATTATAGCATATAACCATATATTGTATCACATTTTTACCTTAATTATATCTTGTTTTAAAGCTTTCAGAATTTTTACATCTTCAGTTTCTGATAGAGAACTTTTAAATGGCCTTATTCTTTTTCATAATTAGGTTTGTTTTGAGTGTTCTTTAGATGCTCTGTAGCTACTTCTGATAACACCTTTTTACACGTTCTTCCCTTTTAAGAGACCATTTTTATTTGCATAATGGGGTTATACAAAGGTAATTATTTTACCTGATAATAGCTTAGGCTGGATCTGTTTCTTTCGGTGAGGGAAGGGTATTTTATGCTTTAAAACTTGTTTAACATCTCTCCCAACTATATTGTTGTCCACTGTTACCAAAGAAATCTTGCTTTGCCCATTGTCCCTGTACCATGTCTGTTATACCATCACCACAACATGACCCAAAATGGTGGCATTCTATTACTGTATGAGAACAGTGACATTAAATAAAATGGCTAGTGTCTTTCCGTTGTTCAAGTTATTATAATTAACACACTAGGGAGGATATTATGTTTAAACTTTTTCACTGGGCAGTTTCATAGTGTCATAGTAGCTAGGGTCAGGAGGGACCTGAACAGATCATCTAGCCTGACCCCCTGCCAGAGGCAGGAATGAATGCTGGGTTCACAAGACCCCAGACAGGTGATCGTCCAACCTCCTCTTGAATTTGCCCAAGGTAGGGGCGAGGACCACTTCCTTGGGAAATTGGTTCCAGATTTTGGCCACCTTAACTGTAAAATATTGCCTTTTGATCTCTAACCTAAACCTGTTCTCCATCAGCTTATTACCATTGTTCCTTGTCACCCCAGGTGGTGCTGGGGAGAAAAGGGCTCTGCCTATTTGCTGTTGATCTCCCCTGATGAGCTTGTAGGCAGCCACCAGGTCCCCCCTCAGCCTCCTCTTGCTGAGGCTGAACAGGTTCAGGTCCCTCAGTCTCTCCTCATAAGGTCTGCCCTGCTGCCCTCTCACCAAGCTGGTGGCCCTCCTCTGAACCTTCTCCAGGCTGGCCACATCCCTTTTGAAGTGCGGCGCCCAGTACTGGACACAGTACTCCAACTGCGGTCTGACCAAAGTCGCATAGAGGGGGAGTATCACCTCTCTGGACCGGCTTGAGATGCATCTTTGGATGCATGAGAAGATATGGCCGAATCTGAATCAAATCAGACCTTTTAATCTCTTTGAATTGAATTGGAACCTTCCGGGTCAATTTGGAGTGATTCGGAGAGATTCGATGATTCGGACATAGACACAGCTTTAAATGTTTTTCAGCATACCTCAAGGTACCAGGTGGCTCATGAACGCTGAGATGGTGGGGCAGATGGAGCATCCCATCGGAGCGCGGGGGGGAGTCGGCGGACCCAGAAGTGGACCAGAAGCACTTCCGATCCACTTTCGGGTCCACAATGGTGCACAGTGGGGAGCCTCCTCCCGCCCCCCCAACTTGGCGACTAGTGCCTCCTGGGTCTCAGAGGGCACCCAGGGTCCCCTCATGGCCAATCACCAAGCTGGGGGGTGTGGCGGGGGGGGGTCCCCTGCTCACTCAGCAGTGGACCCGGAAGTGGACCAGAAGGACTTCTGGGTCCACCACAGAGCATGTGGGCCCCCCCACCCCCTCCCCGGGCTCCTGTGGGGCGCTTCATCAACCCTACCATTGCAGTATTCACGAGCTGCACCTGGTAGCTTGAGGTATGTGGAAAAAACATTTAAAGCTATGTCTATGGCTGAATCACTGATTCTCCAAATCATCATCGAGTCTTCAGATTTGGATTCAACCATATCAAATCAGGACAGTGATCTGAATCAACAAATCGAATCATTGTCCCTGATTCGGGCCGAATCCAAATTGAATATGGCCTGTTTCTCACGCCCCTAATATCTAATATTTGTAAATGTTTTACATTTTAACTTGTGTGTATTTCAAAAGTGCAATGCTATGGTTGCAAGGGAGATTCTTACAGGCAGTTCAGATAGTCACTCCTAGAGTAAAGATTTCCTGATACTTTCCACTACAAGACTCTGTTTTCAGGTTATTCTCAGGTTGAATTTGTTTTTGGAAAAAAACAGCAAACATAGGTTGAGGTGTTTCTTAGAAGGAGGCTAGGGGAAGCTATTTTGCCCATGTTCAAACTTCCCAGTCAGCATTTCATTGGGAAGCTCTCACACTTTAATGCTTTTGTAAAGCAAGTTGAAGTGTGATTGAAACTTTCCCCTGGTGTCAGAGCTTTCTTTTCACCATCCCCTGAAAATCTCTCCATGTTTAGCCAAGTTCATGAGCCTCTGAATATCTCAGTTTGCATATGCTTAATAGAAAATTGAGTTTAGGATTATTTTAAAAACTTTAGTAGAGATTTCCTGGTATTTTCCCACTTGTTCTGGATTTCAAAGATCTCATCATTTTCCTTCCTTCCTTCCCTAACACTCTCCATCCCTCCAACAGCATGGGTTAATCCACCTGAGACAGGCAGACACCAATCAAAATCATCCTTGAAACTCTAAGCAAAGTTCACCAGTGCATTGACTTCACTTTGTCCATTCATGCCAGGGTACATCTTTGCCCTCTGCTTCCTGTCATAGCTTAGTTCAGCAAATGGCAGTCATAGAACAATGGCGGTCATAGAACAAAAATGACTTTAATAGGAACTTTCTCGAAGGGAAAAATGATACACATCTCTCAGATCCTAACTTAATAATTAATAAAATGGCTTCTTCTAGCCAAGCAGCTTTTTATGTTTCCTGCTAGAGGGTAGAATCCATTTAATTCTAGTTACTATGGTGATCAGTGCATTTCTAAAATGAATGTGAGTTAATAAATGCAATATATAATATTTTTATATACCAAGAAACAGAATGGTTTAGTTATTTACTTGCATGTTTTCCTGTTTCTGCTCCTTTGCTGCTGATGGTATTTCGCTCTGTTATTTAACTGTTGATGGTATATGATGTCAGGCATTTCTGCCGCAATCCTGAATCTCTATTAACTACACTGCCTCCATCACTCCGTTAACTAGATTTCAGCTGGTTCTGAAGTGATCTACAGCTAAAATAGGTGCAGGGGGAGAACACTCACAAACACATAGATTTCATTTTCTATAACCAAGTAGACTTGGTGCTTGCTTCTATTCTCATTGAATTCATTGAGAATTCTATCACAGTGCAGTGAAAACAGGATCAGGCCCTTGGCTGCATGTGGTTCTGCAACAGCTGGATCATTAGGCAGCAGAGTAAAATAGTAAACTAAAACCCTGGTCTTTAATATTAAATAGAATGCTTATGTTCTGTTTTTGTTCATCAAGTGTTGATAAATATTGTGATTTTATCATAAACCTTGAAATATATGGTGTTTCTCTTACTAAACATACTTTAGCATTCATGTGAGCACCATCACTTCAATTTCAGAAATGTTTCTAGCCATCAACACTTCCAAACGCTATCAAAAGGTTTCAAATACAGGCAGTCCTTGACTTACAATGTTTCGAGTTACAACGTTTTGCACTGACAACGTTTATAAATTGACACCCCATTTCAACCTTATGACATTAGTTTCGACTTTACAACGCTTGATCTGATGCAATGCCATGTCAGCAAACAAGTTCGCTGCGTCACGCATCTCCCTGGAGAACATCTGTGCTAACTTCCTTGGACACTTTCTTTAAGAAAGCAGACAAGACTCCAGAAAAACCTGCAGCCAGGATTCCTGAGAAGACTTCAGCCACGAATCCTTCAAAAAGTCCAACCAAGAGCCTTTCAAAAAGTCCAGCAAAGTCGCCTCAAAGTAGTCCTTCGAAATCAATGTGATTGCTGTTTACAATATAAATACATGAATGTAGCTATATTACTCATCTATAATTGATCAAGTACAACATTCTGGGGTATTTTTAGTGAAAATAGGGTATCGGGTCTTGGTTCAGGAACCAATCCCCCATTTATAACATTGTTTCTTATGAGGAAATTGGTTCCGAGTTACAACGTTTCGACTTAAGACGTGGTTTTCAGGAACCAATTGTGTCATAAGTCTGAGGACTGCCTGTATAGAAAATAAGTGTACATTAAAAAAAAATAATTTTGAAGCAAATTTAATAATGTGGCAGCCCTAATTTAGGTTTCTTTTTCATACTTAGGATTGCTAAATATCATAGAATCATGGAAGTAGGGTTGGAATGACCTTGTAGATCTTCAAGTCCAACCCCCTGCCTGGGCAGGAGGAAAACTGGGCTCAAATGACCCCAGCCAGGTAGGCAACAAGCTGCTTCTTAAAGACCCCCAGGGTAGGAGCCCGCACCACTTCCCTTAGAAGTTGGTTCCAGTATTTACTATATATTTCTCTCTTGTATTGGCTCAGCCTTTTTGTAAACTTCCTTCTACTTTGGTGGACTTGATTTCTTTTCTTCTTTGTGCTATGTAGAGTATATAATTTGTAAATTTTATAAAGCCCACTGGGATCCATTGGAATGAAGGGTTCATTGTAAATATGAAATAACGATACCTTTCTTAAACAATGTAAAAGTTACTAGAAATTCCGAAGATGACATTTTATTTGGAAAATCACCAGACCTACCCTGAGGCAAAGAGGAACTGCAATTTCAAATGTCTTATGCTATTCCTAGAGAGTTGCATTTCTACAGGGAAAAAGGAGTAAATGCTCTTAAGAGAGAAATTGCAAATATTTAGACAAGGGTTTTATGTACAGGTTCTTAAATGCATGAAAGGTGAGAGAATGCCTGAGGTATACCAAGGTTTGTAATTTTCTAACTGATGTGTTGTTAAACACGTCGTAAATAGGATGATGAAAACAAAACAGTAAAAAGGATAGTGAACCAAAATAATTCACAGTTCTTGCATTGCTCTGTTTAGCTTTGGTGACATCCTTCTCATGAGTAGGTATTGTGACTTTATAGTAAAAGGATCTTAGAACGCTTAAGGTCAGATCCAGACATGCAGGCACGTGCAGTTTGTGGCACCATGGACCTCTTTGCTATGCCACAAACAGCACGTGTTGCATAGTAAACCATGTCCCGTGCTGCTGATTTGCAGCACTGAGGCAAAGTTTGCTACCGGGATTAGTTGGGAATGGCCAGGGGAACCCATGGAGCCCAGGGTTGCCTGCTTCCCTGTCTCTGTGCTGCCTGCTGCTCTGTGGGTGGCTGGGGGGCAGTGGGCCTCGAGACAGGGGCTCCATATGCAACCAGCCCCAGGGTGCCTCAGAGTGGGGGCTCTGCAGCGTGGAGACAGGGGAGCAGGGAGGCTTGGGCTGCCTGCTCCCCATCTCCATGTGCCACTCCCCAGCTGGCTGGGGCACAGGGTGCACAGCATGGGGGCTGTGCGGAGGCCCCTGTGCCCTACCCAGTCCCCCCTGCAGCACAAAAAGCAACAGGACAGTGTGTCCGACTACAAACCGCATGAGCAGGGACATGCACTGCAGCACAAAGTAGCCGCACCAATTTGTGCTGCTACTGTTTGTGCAGCTGCAAATACACACCCCATATCATGTAAATACAGCCTAAAAGTTTGAAAAATAAGAAATGTGGCTAGTCAGGAATAAAAATACTTGTCTTCAGAACTGATTTATAGCTGTTTTAAGGTGGCTCCCTCTCTCAGCGTAGCACTGTGACCACTACCTATGTTAGTAAGATGCCTGCTGACAAGGGTTGGCTCAAAATGCCAGATGTAAGCTTTTGTTTTGTTCATTTCTTGGTGAAATTTGCTTCCTGTCTTTCGGGCTTCCACATTGGTAGGCTGAGGAAAATAGGTGCAGTCTTCAGCCTTCTGTTTGCTTAAGAAAGCAAACACAGTTCATTCTGTGCTTCCTCAGTGGCCATGCTTTCTAGCTGCTTTCTGCTCTTTTGTTCTCCTCTGGAGTATCATAATTTGTTTAGAACCTTCCTAAATTGTAGTGCCCATATCTCAACATAGTACGCCAGCCAAAAACTCATCAGTGTTGAAGAGAGGAGAATAATTATCCCCTAGAACTTGCAGATGGTATTCCTTTTAAGACCACTCAAAATTATATTTGCTTTTTTTGGCAACAGTATCACATTGTTGACTCCATTTCAGGTTGTGGTCCATTATAATCTCTTTTTTTCGGTGCTGTTGTCTAGCCAGTTATTCCCCATTTTGCCTTTATGAATTTGATTCCTCTTTTCTTAGTACTTTACTTTTGTCTTCTTCCATTTCATCTTATTGATTTCAGATCATTTCTGCAATTTATCAAGATAATTTAGAATTCTCATTTTGAAGTGCCTGTAGTTTCTTGTAGCTTGATTTCATCCATACATTTTATACGCATACTACCTATTCCATCTTTCAAGTTGTTAAAGAAAATATTGAGCAGTATTGGACCCAGGAAAAACCACTGTGGTATGTATAATCCCAGATGTACAAAGAGCCTTTCATAACTATTCTTTCAGCATTGTTTTTGAGCCAGTTGGGTACTCACTTTGTAGCTATTTATTTCTCATATTTTCCTAACTTGCTTATAAGAATGTTATTTAGGACTAGGTCAAAAGCTTGACTAATGTCAAAATATGACATCTTCCAGGGCTCCTTTATTCATTAAGCCAGTTTTCTGCCAAAGAAGGGAATTCGATTGATTTGATGTGATTTGTTCTTGACAAAATCATGTTGTCTGTTTCTTATTATCTTCTAGGTGCTTACAAATTGGTTGTGTAATGATTTGTTCTAGTAACTTTCCGGGACTGGGCTGGCTGGGCTATAATTTAAATGGTCCTTCTTTTTCTACTTTTCAAAGACAGATATTATGTTTACCCTTCACCAGTCCTTTGGGTCCTCCATGAGTTTTCTAATATCATTAATGATTCAAAGATTACTTCAGCTACTTTTTTAAGGGTGAACTTCCTCAGGCCTTGCCAATTTGAATGTAACCTCATTTATTAAAACATTCTTTAACTACCACTTTCCTTACAGTGGTCTTTGCTCCTATCACCTCATTAAAATGGATTGTGTTAAGTATCTGGTCAGTAGCTTTTCATACTTTGTCATGTCCAGAACTCGGAGCACAAAGCGTAGTCTTGACACTGTTTCTGGATGCGGATCTCTTGTGCACCTTCTTTTCATGTCCCCTCTGAAGAAGCTTACGTTGGAACCAAATGTTCCTAGTCCATGTGCCCAGTGCAATATATGCTGTAATAGCTTCGTGACTTATGAATGTGACTATTCTACTATACAGAATAGTAAATAATAAAAAAATGCACTTTCTATAATAGCCTTATTTGTTGAATAGCAGTATTTGTTCAAATAATTATTAAACACTGAACTGTTCCAGCCAGGAAAAACTGATTCAGCAGAACTGCTAAAAATGGAAGTGCTCGTGCTGTTTAATACAAAACCTATACCAGTTTTCAAATGATGCACAAGGGAGGTTTTGCTCCCTATTTTCTACCTTAGCAGAACTCCTCACAAGTAAGTGTAAATTAGTGAAAGTTGCCCATATGTTTCTCAGTAGCATATAGCTCTTCTACTTCATTAGCGATAACCTTTTTTTCAGACAGAATTATTTATCTTTTTAACTATCACTTTACATCTGAGACAATTAAAGGAGCATTGTCAGATCACCTTTGTTTAGTAATTTATCAAATGAATAACCTTCCTGCAGGTTCATTTCAGAGAGATACAAAATAATCAATTTCTTTCAGTATGGTACTTTTGCTGATGTGCTTCTGTTCCCGAGTTATTTGGTTTGTTTTGGGGGGAAAAATGGTTGCCATAAGCAAATACTCTAAAGAATGACTATGGTTCTAAAAGTTTGTCTTAATTAAAAATAACAGAAACATATTGGCCAGAATTAGAATTATCCTTTTAGTGAATGACAGATTGTTTTAATTTCCAAATGCAACTATGAATAATTGGGGGTAGGCACATTTCTCCGAAACGCATGCGGTATGTCAGTTTGATACTATTGCTGGCACGTCAGCACAAACTCACAATGGGATACACTTATAGTAACTATTGAGAAACCAGTTTCTAATTATGGGAATTCAGTGCCAAGAAAAGGAGAAGACTGAGAATTGGAGGATGAGTAATTGTGCTCTTTCCAGTCAACAGCCACATTAAGTTACTTGGTAGTTCACAAGATAAACCTGATTTATAATCTCATTACGTGGATTATATACTTTCAAGCCTGCCCTAGCCTCCTAACATTAATATCCTTTGCCTATCGTGTAGTATGCTAGTGTGCAGTTCAGCCACTGCACCATGAGATAGTGACATCTGAGACCACATCTGTATATAATATTGAAAACCCCAAGTACCATCTAGTATTGTCTCATTTGTAAAAGGGAACTGTTTGTTGAACTCAGTATTAAACACTGACTTGCTTAGCTAGAAAAGACTGATCCAGCAGAACTGCAAAAAATGGAAATGCTCACATTGTTTAATATACATAATCTATACCAGTCTTCAAGTGATGAGCAAACTCTCTCTGTATTAAAAATGCCAGTTTCACATAACACTGTGTTTAGCATTTGTACACAGGTGAGTGGCTCCTTCCTTCAGTTGGGATTTGGTGGTAGCTACATCTGATTTGCAAAAGGAAGTATTAACGTTCAGGTCACAATATACAAAACTTTCTGCCTTCAGAAAGGACAAAAGAACAGCCATTTAGCGTCCTGGAATCAGAGTACTCCTTTTGTGAAAGAATGTTTTCCCTCATGAATCCCTTTTTGCTAAATTAATATCTCTGGGGCTGTCTACAGGCTTAGAGGGATGTTGACAACTTAATATCATATACAATTTTGTTTAATTTCTGTTGGTAATTGCACTTTAAGTTATTAAAAAGTGAAATAATTTGAAACTGCAGTATGTTGTTATTGTTTATGCTGTTAAATTTAAACCCCACACCAGCTTCTTTAGAATAAAATTGCCACAAGAGGCCTGTAAAGTTTCTTTAAAGAGTCTACATAATTTGAAAGCAAGTACCTTTTCTATAGGTTTTTAGCCACCCCTACAGAATTTGTATGACAGGCACAATCCCTATTAAATTATGAAGCAGATTTACATTTTTTTAAAGAAAAGAAATAAAAATGTTGGTCTTTTCATGAAGAATCTCTCCTTTGGGGAAGAGGAATTACTAATAGCAAACATGCACCACATGGAAAGGCTGCAAGTGTTCACTGTGAGGAGTTCAGGTGAACAGGAGCTTCTGCTAAGCATTGTGCAGCGGGGGTTGGGTGTTGCTCAGAGGTAGTTCCCTACTGCCCCACAGAGTGGGTAGGCTGGGAGTGTAAAGAAAGTTGATGGGCTTTATTAGGCTGTGTGGCTTTGCTTCTATTGTGTGGCCTTAGGGAAGGATCCCACTGGAATCTGTTCAGCCGAACTAGTCGGGATGTAATTTGAAGAGTGGGCCTTGAACTTTTAGGCTAGGGACATACGTTCAAAAAGCCTGAGCCTGAATTGATTCAGTCTTTGCAGGTTAGTCTAACCTGGCTAAGCTAAATCAGTTTTGTAACCAGACAGACATCCCAGACATGCAGGCACATGCCTGCAGTGTTCAGAAGCCGGGGGGCGCTAGAGCAGCCCCCGCTATGCTTCCACAGAGCTGAGCTGAGGGGTACATGGCCAGGCCCCAGCAGGACTCTGATTATTCTCCCCCTTCCTAAGCAGCCTAGTAGGGAATGTTTATCACTCCTAACTCAGTGTTTATCAAGCCATTAAGAAAACAAAGCCTCTCTCCAGTAACTAATGGAGCTTTTCTTCAACAGCTCTTCCAAGGAAGGACATTAAGCTACCTGTTGACTAGCTCCAAAAAGCCTGTATGCATGGGCGACTGGTGCCTCACACGTCTGAACCACCAGCAATAAAAATGGAAGTGCAATTCCACCAGCACTTCTGGTTTCATGGCTGACACTTTTCGCAGTCAGGGCAGTTAGGAGCTGGAACCAACTTCCTAGGGAAGTGGTGCTCGCCGCTACCTTGGGGATCTTCAAAAGGAGGCTAGACAATCACCTAGGCCAGCATCCTTTCCTGCCCATTGCAGGGGTTCAGACTTGATGACCTGCTTAGGTCCCTTCTGACCCTACCAACTAGGAAACTATGAAACTTCCAGGGGGTGCCTGGCCAATCTCAGCAGGTGTACATGCACCCATGTGCACCCTCCTACACATCGCCAATCCCTGTCTGCCTGTTGTCTCCCACAGCACGGACTATAGCCAGCATGTGATCTGCTAACTAATGCTGAGGTATCTGTGAAAGGTAGAGGGGAGTGGGGAATAATCCTTACTTAGCTGGGAGAAGCCAGGCAAATGTTCTGTGCTTGCAAGTCTCTGCCAGAGCTCTGGCCAGGGAGCAGAGAGGAAGGGCCAGCTCTGCTGTGGAGCAGAGAGCCCTACCCAGCCCTGAGAGTTTGCTGGGGGAGTCTGTTTTATCTTAAACCAGCAAGGGGTCTGGGATAGACATTGCGTAAACTGGTTTGACCCAAATCACTTAAGTCTGATACTACATTGAACCAGGTTTAACCTAAACCAGTTTCAACCATGTTCAAACTGGTTTATGTGTACTGAACATCTGTTCTGTTACAGGTTTAAGCCAGTTTCTGATCACTTAAACCGGTTTATGTGTAATGTCTGTCCCTAGCCTTAAGGCTAAGTACAGACATTCTAGGAGGTTAAATTAAGTTCAAAGTGGTCACCCGATTTCAATTTAGCTCATCCTGGTGCTGACCATATTCTTATAAACCCAGTTTCAGTGACCAGAAATGGATCTAAACCTGTAACTGTACAGAAGTTCCATGGAAACAAACTGGACTAAGAATTGCAGAATCTGGTTTAAGACAAACCTGGATTGATGTAGTATCAACCTTACTTGATGTAGGTCAAACTGGTGCATGGATCTTCTGCACAATTTTCCTATGCAACCGTGGGGCTGGGAAAATGCAACTGCCACTCCCAGCCCTTGGCTGCAGTTTCCTCCCCTTCCTTCCTACCCCGCCCAACCAGCTAGTCCCCCCCAGCCCACATGCCACTTTGGGTGCAGCCACTTTTTTCAGCTTTTTCCACTGCCAGAGCCAAGCAAGCAAGTCTCAGTGGGGGGAGGAGCAGGCAGATGGTGGCATAGGTTCACTGGGGTGGGGTTTGGGTGAATAAAAATAGCTCCTAGTCCGCCCCCCCACAAGCCTCCCTGTGACCTCACAAGCCTTTCTGATATCATCAGACCCTCCCAGACCACAGCAACATCCATGGATTGCACCAGCCCAACCACACCTTGTGGGTTGCGCCTGCCCCCCTTCCCCACCAGTCCACAGGCCATGCCTCTTTTGAGGGTTGCGCCTAACCCCCCACCCTCACAGGTCACACCTGCCCCCACTTCACCCATGGGTTGCACTTGCCCTCCATCCCCCAGCAGCACCTGATATCCTCCAACCTGCTTGCCCTCCCCAACCACCCCTCTAGCCCTCCCGCATCCCAACATCTGATATTGGGCAACCATTTTGAACCAATTTACCTTACTCCTCGTGCCCTTAAATGCGCACTAATGAGTTATGGGGATTATGCCACTGGTGAAAACTAGCTACATTCTGCTCTCTGCATCCCCTGTGGGTACATACAAATGTTACAGTTAGATTGCCCTAACCAAGGTTAGGGTGCTCCAAATGGCTGGGTGTTACAGCATTCACGGGGCATAGGTCACCGTAAAAATGGTATGCCCAATCTAAAGTTAGTTCTGATGTAAACTAAGCTGCTTAGACCTGAGCTGGTTCCTGTGAATGCTGGTTTGCAACTTGTATCTGAGCATAGGCACAAGCCTAAGCACTTAATATTTTCTTTTTACTTTTTTTTTCTTTTTAATAATCGGATGGTTTTAGCCTGGAAATGTGTTAGCGTCTCCGAATTAACTCCTGCCACATTACTTCATTGTGTCTAGATTGTGGAAAACCATGTTACTATCCACCTCTAATGTGTTTATAAATCTATATCGCCAATGTGTATACTAACAGTAACATGAATTATGTTATACACACCTGTTTTTAGCAAATCCAGTAGCATGTGTTCCTGCTTTTTTTTCAATTGGTACCAACACACACAGGAAGACCAGCTCTTTGCTGCAAAGAAAGCATCATGATGGGAAATTGTTGATGTATTTTGCAAGCACGTGTTCCTTGGCAAATTTTGAACATGGACTGACATTGCATGCTGTCATCTCAAACATAATATAATCAGAGGGTAATTTAGGATGATCAAAGATAAACATGTTAGCATGTTTGGCATTTAGTGATTAAGGTAGTGATTTAGCTCTTTTGAATACTATGCTACCAATAATATTGCTGTCCCATTAGCTGTAGTTTCTTGCTTCCATGACTTTTTATGATATCTTTGAATATATTTAGATGTGAATGTGCTGTTGTTCAGCAAGGGTGAGAATGTATATGTTGTTCTTGCCAGTATACATGTTTATAATGGCAACAAAAATAGTCTTAAAAAATAAAAATATCCCTATACTTCCTGCCTAAGATGTAATGCTTGTGCTCTGCATAACCAAAATAATAGTTTCATAATCCCAATACCTTTTCTTATGTGATGCCCATGAGGTAGTGATTGCACAAAAAACAGAGCACCATGGACCAAATCCACAAAAGCACTTGTGGACTGAAGTACACAACCGAGGTAGAGCTGAGAATTTAATTTGAAGGGAACAATCTGCAAGCACTCCACAAAACTGCTTAAGCCCCTGAGAGTCTGTAGGCACATAAGTAAGACCTTTCTAAATATTTGCCAGAGACAAGTGCCCACAACACATGCACCCTTTGGATGGTCCTATAGCATTTGTTACAGCAATGGCTTATCTTAGGTATTTGTAAAAATAAATAAATTAAACAACTGAAGAACAATCTTTTTATTCATTTATTGTCTTTGAAATTTGTCAGGACTAAGTACAGGCATTCAAAAAGCCTGAGCCTGAATCAATTCAATCTTTGCAAGTTAGTCTAACCTGGATAGATTGAACCAATTTGCAAGTAAATAGACATTCACTTTTGACTCCAGAAATGCAGGCACATGCCTGCAGTGGCGCAAGCTAGAAGCCAGGGGGCACTAAAGCAAGCCCTCCCCTCCCTTCTGCAGTGGCAGGAAGGCTGGGAGAAAGCTGAGCTGAGGTGGGGTGTGGCCAGGCCCCAGCAGTCTGAGTATGATTGGGGAGGGGCTTAAATCCCCACCCTGGCAGGCACTGTCCACAGCCAGGGTGTGCCTGGTGGGGGAGGGGGGCAGCAGCTCTTGCCAGGCATCCCCAGTCCCTCCCACTCACTGCGGGAGCGCTCGATCTTCCCCCTTCCGTGGGTGGGCACTACTGAATTTGCTTGGAGTGAGAGACTTTATTGTGTACAGTACTTGGACATTTTGTTGTCAGAAACGGAAGGCTACTTGAATTTAGAACTGTTGGGGATTGAGAAATCTGTTCCAGGGGTTTGGAGGCTCCGTCACTTAAACTTGCCAAACTGAGTTTGCAAGGGAGGGAGCACAGATTAAGTTGGAGTTCAGGGGCATTCTCCCTTTTCGGATTGACTTGATATGGCAGGCCTGGGGAGAAAGGAGCTATCAGAAGTAGAAAAGAGGGTGATAAGAAAAGCAGCACCAGGTTTTTGGAGTAGGGATATATTTTGTGGACCAGGTGCATTTGTACGATTTTGTGACCAGTGATCCACTCAGATAGATAGTCTTTGGGCATAAACCCTGGGTGAATAAAAAGATAAAGAAACAAATCACTCTGGAAGGGTTACTATTGACATGCAAAGCTTTAACTAAAGAGATACAAGGAAAGGAACAGCTGTTAAAGACAGTGAAAGAAAAATCCAAGAAGCTGCAGCACGACACCTCCTTCCCCTCCCCCCCCCCACTCTTGCCTCTTGAGCGGCAACTTGGGATGGGGGCCTGGGGATGCCTGGCAAAGGCTTCTTCCTCCCTGCTAGGGAGACAGACCCCAGCTGGGGTCCCATGCTGGTGGGAGAGGGGGCGGAGGTGGGGATTAAACCCCTACTTCCCCTCAGGCTGTTGGAACTCCAGAACGGGGTTTACCACCCTGACCCCTTCTCAGACAGCCGGAGCAGTGATAATGATAGTGCTCCAGCTAGGGAGGACAGGGGTGGGGCCAACCCTGCTCCGCTGGAGCAGACAGCCCAGCCCAGCCCAGGACTGCGAAGCATGCTGGGATACTGGGGGACTGTAAGTTAACTTAAACCAGGAAGGAGGTCTAGGGTAGAAGTTTCGTAAACAAGTTTGACCTAAATCAGTTAAGTCTGATACTACATTCAACCAGGTTTATCTTAAAACAGTTTTGACCATTTTGAAAGAGGTTTAAGTGCAGTGAACTTTTGTTCCGTTACAGGTTTAAACTGGTTTCTGATCTCTTAAACCAGTTTACATGTAACTTAACCAGAAGTTAAGTATTTAGAAGGGATTCCTCAGCAGGGATATGTGCCAGGTACTCCCTTCCCTCTCCTGTTTCCCATACCAGTTTCCCCCCCAGTCCCACTTTAAATAGTACATATTGGAATATTATGTTATACTCCTACTAAATATCGTATATTTTTTCAGGAGCAAAAAAGATTCCTAGCAAACTGTGATGGCTTGCTTGGTACCTGTCTCTTTGCCTAGATCTAAGAGAATGCCCTTTTAAAAAAAAATAAATTGGCAAACAGGCTAATATTTCCCTACCCTTCTGCCTGCAGAAACGCATCAAATCTTGTGTTGTATACAGGCTTATTAAATGCATTAGGGAACTTTCTTGAGGGAGATTCTTATTCAGTATTAGACCTTGCAAGATACATCAAGTATTCCTGTTCATTACCGTAGTTAATGCTGGCTATTGCTACTAAAGTCAATTCGGGCAACTGGGAGGGGGAAGTCAGTAACTATGGAACAGTTGGGAAGGAAATTATATTTCCTATATATAAGGAGAACATTTAAAGTGAATTTTCCCAATAATTTAAGAACAAACACTCCTACAATAACTTTATGGAGGACAAAGCATTTTCAAGGTGAGCATCTTCCAGAAAATGAATGTCGCTAATAGAATTTTTCATGGGCTTTTTTCCAGAACAAGGACTTTATTGGCAGATATGATTATTTTTGGCTTCATGAAATGCAAACACTAAAGTCATTTTTAGAACACTTGTATTTTTGAGAGAGTCATCCTATCAAAGTGATTTTAACATCTTGGTCTTCTTAATGGACTCTGGCTAATACATATGATAATCGCTGTGGACTACTCAACTGGGTTTTGAAATTCATTCATCAGCTTATTAATAAATAGCATCAGCTTTTTATTAACTGGAGGACCACGGATGTGATGGAGGTCTGGCAGTAAGATAAGTTAGATGGAGTGCCATAGGAGTTGCTGCTATGCTCATTATTACTTGCACCATACATCAGGAACCTGGAGAAAGCATTATGGAGTAAATTACATAGTTTATTAGAATATACAAAACTGAGGGGTCAACCAGAGCCAGAGTAGAAGGTAGAGAAAGACAAGGTGATACAGAAAAGTGATAGATATGAGACAACATGGCAACAGGTTATTGCTGAGGTTGATCTCTTCTTGCATATAGAATCATAACTTTCAGGATGTTTTCCTAAGAGGAAAAGAAATGGGTTCATTAATTTAGGATGTAGGGTAAGATAAATTGAGCACAAGTTTCAGAACGCAGAACAAGAAACACAAGATTTTGGATAGCCGAGCAAATTAGTCTGGGCATAAGGAACCAGATACAGAATCAAGAGATCAGGACATGTGCCATTGTACATCTCAATGTTTCTGCCTGAGTTCTCCTATCTGTAAAATGGAGCTTGTGAAATGTATCCTTTTAAAAAGTGCTTAGAGAGAGAAAATCCCTGTGTATATGTCAGTTATCATCATCCTTTCTCTCCAACACTAGTTGTCAAGGGACAGTGGTAGATCAAACCCAAATCAGAAATCTTCATTGGCAGACAGTGTTGGAACCAGCAAAACCTGTGGAACAGAAAGACTCGGAAGTCCACAATGTTTTTATTAAAAAAGCTGAGAGGACATAGCTGATGCTCGGATGTTACCAGCAGTTGTAGAGTAGTAAATTCCAAACTAAGAGGGTAGTATTTGAAGCAAGGCAAGATTCGGGCAGGAAAAGGACAGTATTCAAAGCAGGGCAGGATTTGGGCAGGAAGATGTATACTCTTTTATGTTGGGACTAGGTATAGTTTGATTGGGCTCAAACAAAGTCTATACAGTAGTAGTAGCAGTCATGAAACAGGAATTGGAAAAACAACTAGAAAATGTCATAGGAGCACATGGATGTTTGAGTTTAGATATGGACAGTATGGACGCATCCCATCAGAACTGACTTAAAACAGTTTGTATTTACACTGTGAATAAACAGATCCCTTATAATCACTTAAAAAAGCTGGGAGAGCTGTCAGTCCAAAATTACAGTCACCTGTAACCATTATATCTACATGTTCCTGTAGCAGTACTGTACCTAGACTCCTGGCCGGCCCCGAGAAAACTTTTACTATCGGGCCCCACTTCTCCAGGGATAACGATAATAATAATCGGACAATGGAAAAAAATTACCATTTTCGGGACCCCTTTCTGTCTGGGCCCTGGGTGGCCACCGAGTTCACCCAGGCCTGTGTCCCGCTCTGTCCTGTAGCAATGCAGGTTACCCAGATCTCTATGAAATGGAATCAAGGTTACAAAGGTATTGGCATACTATGGAAGCCTGCCCAAGTGATAGTTACATTGCAACAGCTAATGTCAGTATACTTTGATATGCTATATCTGCCTACACCTGGTTTAATATGGCTTGGAGGCTAATTTTGCTCCTGCATGTACATACGTTTGAAATCTTGACTTTTGGAACAAAACTCTTTGGTTTGTTTGGTGTTCCTTTTTGGCTTGTGTTATATTCAGTAAGGTTTTATGTTTCTTTCCTAGATAAAATGAAAACATTTACTGAGGATCAAATTACTAGCTTCAGTAAAGAATTGGCAGTACTTCTGTTATGTAAAATGACTTAAAATAATTGCTTCTTTTTAAATTCAAAGAGAAGTCGTTTTAAGTAGAAATAAGAAAGAAGTTCTTTGACCTGTTCTGTCCATACTTCTTTGCCTATACATTGTTGCAGTCTATCTCTTTCCATGCAAGGAATTTGATTAAATGTACTTTAAACTGTATTAAATGGTTTTGGGTTTAACTGTGAAAAAGCTTAGCAATTATATCCAAAAAAGAAATATACATCAGCTTTCAGGAAAGCCATTTGTTCAACTGTCAGACCATTGTTAAAATAATATAAAAACACTGGGTAAGAAAAGAATTATTTCCATAACCATTCCAGTGCTTGGAAAATCAAAGAATTGTTTTAACTTAATTAAATATAAGCCAGTGGGAAATAGTTTGGTTTTTACTGTCATAAATGTATTTCTCTTATGAGAGTTACTAAACCCGCACACAGCAGTTATTCACTACTGATATCCCTTTTTAGAGGAGGTTGTGTGATACACTTTCTCAATGAAAAATGTTTAAAAATATTCTTTGATCATTTTGTATGTCTTGTACAATCTGTATAAGCATTTGAGGCAGAATAGTGGGAGGTGAAAGGCCAGCTCATGTTAACTGCTAGTTCAGGACTGTCCAACTAGTAAGCTCTTGGTTGCCACACACACTGTGAGTTGCATCATTGGGGGCTTTATGCCCTATGGTGTGCACCAGTGGGGGGCCACACACAGGCCATATCAGAACAAGCCACAGGTCCCCTGGGCAGCATGCCACATGGGAATGCCCTGCTGCACTGTGTACCCACATGGCCCCAACCTCACCCTCTAAAGCTAGGGACAGACATTATACATACATTGGTTTAAGTGATCAGAAACTGGTTTTAAATCGGTAACAGAACATAAGTTCAGTGCACATAAACCAGTGTCAAAATGGCTGAAACTGGTTTAAGATGAAACTGGTTGACTATAGTATCAGACCTAACTGTTTTGGATCAAACCGGTTTATGCAGTGTCTGTCCCAGACTCCTTCCTGGTTTAAGTTAAACCAGAGTCAGCCAGTATCCCAGATGCTTTGCAGCCCTGGGATGTGCTGTCTGCTCCAGAGAGCAGGGCTGGCCCCGCCCCTGTGCTCTAGCTGGAGCTCTGGTGGAGACTGCAGGCACAGCAGGGTCTGCCTGACCTTTCCCTGCCCCCCGCCCCTTGCTGCTCAAGCAGGGATCCCCCCCTCTCCCTCCCACCTCCCACAACACAGACACCAGCCCCATGGACTCTAGGCATGCGGTATGCTATCTAATGCTGAGAGGTGTCTGTGTGTGTCTGAGTCTCCAATGTCACTGGCACAGGAGAAAGGCAGACAGTTCAGTGTCCACTTAGGGCTTTTTGGAGCTTATTAATGGGGCAGCTGGTAAGGTCCCTCCATTCCTTCTTTGGAAAAAGCCATTTAAGAAGAGCTTGAACTAATGAGAGAGGCTTTTGTTTTGTTGATGGGCTGCTAAATGCTGTGTTATCAGCTCCCTGGGGCTCCCTTGCCTGACAGGTTTGCAGACAGTATGAAGAAGCAGGGAGAGGGAGATTGAAAAGCTCAGCATTATCAACAAATGCATGCACTGCACACAAGCAGTCCTTTCCCCCTGCCGCTCCCTCCCCCCCTTGCCTCAGAGTGCTAGCC
Source organism: Alligator sinensis (assembly GCF_000455745.1). Lineage (NCBI taxonomy): Eukaryota > Metazoa > Chordata > Crocodylia > Alligatoridae > Alligator > Alligator sinensis. The sequence goes on from NW_005842539.1 coordinate 246,238, forward strand.
GAAGGGTTGGGTCTGGCAACACTCCTGCCCCTTGAGCAGTGAGTGGGGAAAAGCCTGGGATTGTGCAGGCAGGGCAGGGGTTTAAACCCATCCCTACTCATAGTGTCCTGCCAGGGCCTGGCCACACCCCCCTCAGCTCAGCTCTGTAGAAGGAAGGGCTCGCTTTAGTGCCCCCTGGCTTCTAGCCTGAGCCACTGCAGGCATGTGCCTGCATTTCCTCAGTCCAGAGGGAATGTCTGTATTTGCAAATCGGTTCAACCTAGGCAGGTTAGATTAACCTGCAAAGATTGAATCAATTCAGGCTCAGGCTTTTTGAATGTCTATCCCTAGCCTACCTCATGTGCTGCTGTACATTGTGGGACCTAGAGGAGGGAGGGAGAGCCCAGAGACTCTGGTTGATTTTGCAGATGGAGTGATGTGGTGAGCAGTGGCTGGGCAGGAGCTGGAGTCCACAAATTTATTTCTTTTGGGCCATGTGTGGCCCCCAGACCACCAGTTGGACTGCCTTGCACTAGTCTATGGAGACAACCTGGTGCTAGTATACCCAATCTGAGGTGGAATGTTCCTTTTGAAAGGCATTCCAGGTTACCAACAATGTATTATGTAGATTTCTAAGGCTGTTTCCTTCCTGGTAAGGCCTTTATCCTGGAGACATCACATGGACAGATCCCTGCTGGACTTCATTGAAGCTGAGCATGTAAAGGATCATAGCCAGACCGACTGGTTTATCAGAGCTCATGGTTTATCAAGCAGTCATGATCCCCACCTTACTGTACGGAGCTGAGATTTGGACAATGTATAGGAGATGCCTCAAGAGACTGGAGAAGTGTTATTAGTGCTGCCTGCAAAAGATCCTTCGAATCCACTGGGTAGAAAGATGCACCAACATTAGCATCCTCTCGCAAACAAACGCCATAAGTACTGAGGCCACGATCATCCAACATCAACTTTGTCATCTGGATGTCCAACTCTAGGCTCCTGAAGCCAGTTTTATTCTCCTAGCTCACTCAAGGTGTATGCTGAAGAGGAGGGCGGTGAAAGCATGTCAAGGACGTCTTCAGGGCCAACTTGAAAAAATGCAAACTTGATATCAACTTATGGGAGACTGTAGCCCAGGAGGCAGTGTCTGCTGCAAGAATCTCAGTAATTTGAAACCTTATGATGACAACAGGCGATGGAAAAATGGGAGTGGCAGAAATATCATATTGCAGACTGAACCAAGAAATAAGAGCCACCTACCCTGCATGGAAACATGTGCCTGGGTTGCAGCAGTCTGTTGATCCTGGAGATGGCCTTGTCAGCCATCTTTGGACCCACAGATAAGGCAATCATGGAAGACAATCAACGATGACTATAAGGCATTGCCTGTGACAATGTAAGGACTATCTTTTCAGATTTGTTTGCAGGGTTGATGTCATTCAAGTCAATTGCTGTTGACAGTCTAATAGAGAACTTGGTAGTTCTTTGGTTTACAGCTCCAATTTGTATTTTTCCCCAAATGACATTCATTTTGAGAGGAGGAGAGTAAAGAACATCTCAACCGTCAGAATTCACTTAAGGGCTCTGTTCTTTCTCCAGAAGGTATGCATACCATTACTCCCATTAGTGTTGGCTGGTGTGATAAGGGCACATTAAAGATATAATAAACCCAGTAGTGGATATTTTTATATACTTAGTTCAATAACATTTGTAAGATTGAGAGTTTCTAGTTGTCATAGAAATATCTGAAATGCAAGAAGACAATATATGATGGCAAGTAACAGGTCTCTGTAAATATTTTCAGCTTGCAAATTCACTTCTGGCCCATATTGTAGGGTTTGGTTCCAAAGTAATAAAGCTGTCTACAAGTATCGAGACTTGTTTACAGCTTTTAATATTAATGCCCAGTTAAGTGATAGGTAGAAAGTGATAAGAAATCTGATTATATTCTTTTCTAGATTCCCCTTTCAATTTCTTTTTTTAGTTTATTAAATATTTTGTGCCTTTTTACTATGTTAAAAAAAATGTTCCATCTGCTCATGTATGAATGCTCATACAAATTTTTTCTATACTTTAAATATCATGAAATAGTTTATTTTTGATAAGCCAAATGAAGTCTTATGAGGTTCAACAAGGACAAGTGCAAAGTCCTGCACTTTGGAAGGAACAATCCCATGCACCGGTACAGGCTGGGGGCTGATTGGCTGGGGAGCAGCTCTGTACAAAAGGCCCTGGGGGTTACAGTGGACAGTAAGCTGAATATGAGCCAGCAATGTGTCCTTGTTGCCAAGAAGGCTAATGGCATCCTGGACTGCATCGGTAGGTGTGTTGCCAGCAGGTCAAGGGAAGTGATTTTTCCCCTCTATTCAGCACTGGTGAGGCCACATCTGGAGTCCTGTGTCTAGTTTTGACAGCTCCCCCCTGCCCAACTATAGAAAGGATGTGAAGAAATTGGAGTCCAGTGGAAGGCAATGAAAATGGGCTGGGGGCTGGGGCACTTTACTTCTGAGGAGAGGCTGAGGGAATTGGTCTTATTTAGTCTGAAGAAGAGGAGACTGAGGGGGGATTGAATAGCAGCCTTAAACTACCTAAAGGGTGGTTCCAAAGAGGATGGAGCTGGACTGTTCTCAGTGGTGGCAGCTGACAGAATAAGGAACAATGGTCTCCAGTCGCAGCAGTTGTGATATTTATTAGTCTTGTTCATTGAAAAGACGGGAAGAAAAAGTTATTTTCATAAAACAGTAGCAAAAACCTAGGTCAGATAGCCACTGGTGATATTTGTTTATTAGAAAGCTCCTAGTGCAACAGAAGATGGCTTTTCTTTTTCTTACTATGTCCTCTAATGGAGGTAATGTGCCTCCACCTACTACTGTTTTGTTTTTTCTCTGTTTCCATCATTTAGACAATTGTATACAGTGTAAATAAGGAGAAATATTTAGCTGTAATATTTATATTTATGCTTGAAGAGCTAGAACAACTTTTTGTGCTCTGTATCAATTTTCTTGCTAGCTATTGTTAATGCTAAATTGCTTTGGTAGCTGTCAAGAGTACAGAAAAGCTTTTACATTAGAGATTATAATTATGCACAAATAGAATTAAGAAAAGGATTTTGCATTGTGACAAATTAAAAAAAAATCAGAGCAACACATTTCTTTTCCTTCATTTGTTTTGGAATTGCTGGTAATTATTAATAGATAGTCACAGTTTCCAGTTCATTTAGTTATTTAAAGAATACCTAATTGCTTCTGAAAATCTCCCAGTTCTGGGATTCATTCAAGCTACAGTGACTTCCCAAACTTCTGAATTGCACATAAGGGCATGCCGTTTTTTTGTATTTGCACTTTTTAGCACATTCTATATAAGAATCTCAAAGTGTCTTACAAATATTCAGCCCTTATGTTGTTCGATTCCGTGTTTAGAGGGCGAACACTGAGGCATAGAAATCATGTCACTTGGCTAAGGCCACCCAGCAAGTTTGTGCCAGAGCTAAGAGTAGTGTCCCAGTCTTGTACAAAACCATGTCTTTCCTCATTAGCCTTGTTTCAATAGCAGATTTAATCTACCTGTTCCTTTACGTTCTGCAGTAGTGTACACACATTATAGTTGTATAGAAAAGCCAAACCTCTTGCCTTTAATATTAATCAAGGATATCAAGCAGCTACTGGACAGATATCTAACAATAATTCATCCAACTTTCCTGTTTATTGGGCTTGGATATGAACTGTCCTCTATTTTGATGTGTAATATATTTGTATTTATACCTTATTTTTTCCTTCTTTCTGCACAATAGCTTCTGGTATCCAGCAGCTTCTATTAAGTCTTACAAAATTCACCTGAAGCAGCAAATGGAACTCTTAGTGGAAAAGAGGAAAGACTTCATACTATCTAGCTAATTAAGGGGTAGTATTTAATTGGAACTTCGGTAGTGTTTCTTGTTTGAATGGTGCTTGGCCACATCTTGGAGATGCATATTTGTATGGAACTGGAGATAATTCAGAAGGAATCAGTGTTCTACTGGGCAATGAAAGGAAAGTAGGCTATCTTCATTTGCTTTTAAGCTTTAGGAAAACAGAAAACAGAGCACTCATGGTGCTCGGGTGATGTGTCGGAGGACTGGAAAAGGCCAATGTCCCCATCTTCAAAAAAGGGAGGAAGGAGGACCCAGGAAACTATAGGCCCGTGAGTCTTACCTCAGTCCTGGGGAAGCTTTTCGAAAGAATTATCCTGGCACATGTCCAGGAAGGGCCAGCAGGGGAGGTTATGCTCAGGGGCAACCAGCATGGGTTCATTAGGGGCAGGTCTTGTCAAACCAACCTGGTGGCCTTCTACGACCAGGTCACCAAGCCCTTGGATGAAGGTGTCGTAGTGAATATAGTCTTTCTGGACTTCAGGAAGGCCTTTGACATGGTTTCTCACTCCATTCTCAGTAAGAAACTAGGAGACAGTGGTGTTGATGCCTACACGGTCAGATGGGTCACTAACTGGCTGGAGGGCCGCACCCAGAGGGTGGTGGTGGATGGGTCTTAGTCGAGCTGGAGGGATGTGGGCAGTGGGGTTCCCCAGGGCTTGGTTTTTGGGCCCACACTATTCAACATCTTCATCAGTGATTTGGGCAAGGGGGTAGAAAGCACCCTGCTCAAGTTCGCAGGTGACACTAAGATGTGGGAGGAAGTGGGTACGCTAGTAGGAAGGAACAGGCTGCAAGCAGATCTAGACAGGTTAGAGGGGTGGGCCGAAGAGAACAGGATGGGGTTCAACACTGACAAGTGCAAGGTGCTGCATCTGGGGAGGAAGAACCAGCGGCACACCTACAGGCTGGGGAACTCCCTTCTCACCAGTGTTGAGACAGAAAAGGATCTTGGAGTCATCA
>NW_005842539.1:251282-269647 GCF_000455745.1 Alligator sinensis
CAAGGGGGGCCAGCAGGCATTGGGAGAGTCCCTGTTCCCCTGAGCAATCCCAAGGGTTGCAAGAAACAACGGACACAAACGAGCGGAGGGTAGTTTCAGGCTGGACATTAGGAAGTGCTATTTCACTGTCAGGGTGGCTAGGATCTGGAACCAACTTCCAAAAGAAATGGTGCTGGCTCTTACCCTGGGGGTCTTTAAAAGGAGGCTGGACAAACATCTGGCCGGGGTCGTTTGACCCCAGTACTCTTTCCTACCACGGCAGGGGGGCGGACTAGATGATCTCCTCAGGTCCCTTCCGACCCTACCAACTATGAAACTATAAGAATATTCTAAACTAGGCCATAGATTCATATATTTCAGCAAGGATCAAAACCTGTGGCTTCAAACAACATGGGATAAAAAGGCCCCTTCACTTTTCAGTAAAGGTACCATGGGATCTAAGTCACGATCCACACAATTGTTACCTCCTGCCCTGCCACATGTGATGTGGCAGGAAGATTGATTGTGGGATCTTGCATTAGATCCCATTTCACCTTAGGCTGGTGCAGGGGGAGCCTGATCCTGGCCTCCCCCTGCATCAGCAAGAAGCGGGCTCCTAGCTATGGGGACTACCCTCAGCTGCAGCTGAGACACCTGTAGCTGACAGGGCTTTTGGTCCTGGCTGTGCAGTTCCTGACGGAGATTCCTGCAGCTGCAGGGAGTCTCAGCCCCAGCTCCACCTGTAGTGCAGCTGGGATCAAGAGTCCCATCAGCTATGGACATTCAGCCCAAGTTCTGCATGTGGTGCAGCTGGGACCAAGAGTCTCATCAGCTGCAGGACTCTCAGCCCCAGCAGCCGTGGAGCACTGCTGCGATCTCCTAGCCGTTGTGTGGTGTGCCCCCACAGTTGGGAGACTGCAGTGGCTGTGATCTCCCAGCTTCAGAAGTACAGGGCTCCCCAGCAGCAAGGAATAACTTCATAGCTTATTGGACCTTTTTAAGGCACCGTAGTTAATTTGAATGTGTAGCTAGTCTAAATGTATTGCACAGTCAACAAGGTAATTGCATAATAGATCCAATGTATAGAGGGGGGCAAAGATGCCTTAGAACTGGGGTAAAAAAATATTTCCTCCAAATAATCCTTGAGAAATAATATTGAATGAATCTAACAGCTTGCACAATTGCAGCTGTTTAGTAATCATAGATATAGCCTGTCATATAATTTTAAATGTTACCATTGTAATATAATTATATCCTTTCCTTCAGTCTGAATTCTTTGCCCTTTAATGTTATTGTGGATGGCTGTGGATGTGGTGCTACATAGTATATCAAACAAAATGCTGAAGCCTGATGAGTTAAAATTAGTGGTATTCATTAAATCATATTTAATTTTTTACTTTCTATAATATTGTCTAACTAAACAACTATACTGAGCCCAAGAAGTTTGCACTCCCCCTTATATAATAAAAGATTTCATGTGTGCGTGTCTACATGTGCAATTGATTTGAAGCAATAAGCTCCAGAGTAGTTTGAGCCAGAGTAAACTATTCCTGGGTGCAGTATCTACATGTGTATCCAGGACAGCATCAATTTGAACTGAGGAGTAGTTTACCAGGGCTACTCCTGCCCTGCTCTTCCCTGGGCTCTGGATGGCAGTGGCAGGCACCGGAGGGGCTGGCTGGGGCATGATGGTACTGAAAAAGCCATATGGCTAGGTGGCAGGCAGGAGTCTGGCCCCTTGCTGCTTGGGCTGACTGGGTGCAATTTATTGCACGTGGTAAGCATCTACATGTGCATTTAATCACAGTTAATTAGGTTACTGTGGCCTAATACCATTGCACTTGTAGATGGTGATGCTTTACTCCTTAGCTAATTAGTCTACTCCACAGTAAAGCACGTAGACATGGTCTGTGTGTATTCAAGAATAACTAGCATTGCAATGGAAGTTAAAGTATGATCTGCCCAAAGTCATTTGTCAAAAGAAAATAATATCTACAAGAGTTTCTTAGCTTTTCATCATGTTGTTCTGGAGAACCATGTTTGGAAAGTAAAAATATAAACTGAGCTGCATAACCGTTGAACGTTGTAAGATTTCTTTGTTAAATAGCTCAAGCTTTGATTTATATATTTATTTTACAGTTCTATTTAAAGGTAAGTGGTATAGTTCACAGTTTATTAGATAACAGGTTTTGGGGGAGCTTGATTACAAAGGCATAAATCAATGCAAGGACCTTGATGATATCCTAAACCTCAACAGTGAAGCTTGAGTGGTTTATTAGATTATCACTTCAGAAGGATTGATTTACAGCTTTAGTTATCCATCTCCATGTGTTAGTTCTGTATTATGGAGAACAGAATTTTTGGCAATTTTTAAAAAGAGCATGAAGTACTGGAAGCCAAAGGAAATGTTATAGCTAGAAAAAACTATGCTTATATAGTAATACAAGTGTCTGATTTAGAATCAAAGCAATTCCATAATTAAATAAAATTAAAATCTTTCCTGACAATACTCTACTTTCACTGTTATGTGGAGCAATGATGCATAGAAGTAGAGACAAGGTGGTAGATGCTTAGTTTATATGCATTGTAATAACTCCATCAGACTTTAGAGGAGCTCTGGACAGTTTAAAACAGCCAAGGGACTGTCTCCTACGTTTTTGATATTGTTCTTAGAAAAGTTTCTCTGAAGGAGCATCAGGAAGCAGGGTCATACTACCTTGTTTATTTTCCCCTCTTTCCTTGAAAGAATCATAAAACCAGCAAGAATGGTCGGGATGGGTAGCAGCTGGATAATTTATTCACAGGTTTTCTGGTGGAGTTACAACAGGGAGTGGCTGGTGAGATAACTGCCAAACGTCTGAAACTATCTGCGTGCCACAGTAAGACGGAGCAGATGCATTTGAGGAGTAGACAAAACCTGCTACCTCAGTATCTCTTATCCTCCTCTGTAGCCCCAGTGAGAAATTAATTGCAAGACTTGGGAAACAATAATGATCTATACAATAATGAGCTGAAAAGCTTTCATAATTGACCTTTGTTGTTTTCTTAGCCCAGTACTTCTGTAAATAATACCTTTAAATGTGTTTTTATATTTTGAAAATCAGATAGATTTGATTTGGGAATTTTTTTTTGAGGAGCGTTGAAGCAACAAAATTCTTCAAATTGTCAGTGACCATAAGTTAGTCTTGCAATCTAACGGGGACATCTGTAAATAGAAATCATTGCTGATTATTAACTGTGTACTGTTCAACTATGACCGAAAGGCTTTGGAAAGGAAGGTTTGCCAAATGGTGGAGAAGTTGTGAATTTGCCTACAGGTGCACAAGCCGAACAGTGGTCATGCACAGACATTTGGAGTTTCTCCTGGGAGGACAAATGTCTGTACAAGCGTTTTTGTGAGAGAAGCCACAGACAGTCCTCCAGCATCTCAGGGTGATTTGCTTATGGCCACTCGAGGAGATGATGTATCACTTGCTGGCCGCTGCTGCTTCGGCCGAGCAAGGAACAGAACATGCCCCCTTCATGGTACCTGCTTTGTGCTGCAGGGAGACTCAAGGACTCTGGGTCAGCCGTTCAGGGCTGCCCTCTGTACTGCGGCTATTCTGTCTCTGGGAAGACCAAGGGAATCTGCAAAAAATGCTGAGATACGTTCACAGGGTCCCCTAGGCTATTTAGTGTTAGCTCTGCTCTTGAGGGGCTCAGCATTCAAGTGTCTGTTCAGGTGTCTCTAGGTAGGTTTTTGCACCAAGAGAATGAACTTTTTGAGATTTTCCAAGTTATTCATATGTGTGTGTACAGTCACTGTTTTGACACCAAGGATAAAACCCTGGTTTCAGTCAAGTTAATAAGACTATTGCTGTTGACTTCCATGGAGTCAGGAGTTCAACTGTACATACAAGATTGTTTCATGACTTCCTTCTAGACAGTAGAATAAGTTAGTTGTTGTGGTAAGTTTAGGATTTTGATTTGGTCTATAAAACCCTGAATTGTTTTGGGTTTGCCTGCCTGGATGACTGCTTCTCTTGTTGGACCATCATGTTAGAATTACAAGCAGCATAAACTTGTGATCTGAAGGCCCTTGGTTTTACAAGAGTGGAAGCCATGATCATATCATCCTCATTATCAAATCTCTTTTATTTTGAGGGCTTTACTTTCTACGTTGGAGCAAATTAGTCCACATTTCTTTTACTTTGAGGGAACAAATCAGTGGTAGTTTTAGCAAGAGCTGACAGGAAGCCAAGTATATGGGGGGAGGGAAGAGTGCTCAGATTTCTAATGGGATATGAACTCTGTGCCAGGGTTGTTTTTCTTGTTTTGGATATCATGCTTTCGGTTTTCTTTGAGGATGGCCATAACTAGTGCTAGATATTTTAAAATATATTTTCTATGAATTGGCCTATAACAGTGGGACCAAACTTTTTGGCAGGTGTGCCACAAATTAGCCCTGCACCCTCTCCATATACCACTTTGATCAGCTTCCCCTGCCTGGTCAGCTGCTGTGCTTTCTGCTCCATACTCTGTGCTCCCTGCCATAACTCCTGCTCTACTTTTTGCTTCCTACCCTGTGCTTCCTGCTTGATTTTTTTGCTTGGCCTTCTGTTTCCTGCCTTCTCTGCTGCTGTGCTGCCTGTCCTATCTCTGATTTGTCATATGCCACATATGGAGGCTGCCTGTGTCACTTATGGCAGTCGTGCCACAGGTTGCCCACTTCTGGCCTATAATTTAAGTGCTATTTCCTCCGCAATATTATTTTCTCTTTCTTGATTTTTCTCCCTCTGGTCTGTACACTGCTCTTTGATTTATTTTATCAATGTCTTCCTTTCACCCACTCACCCTCAAATCTATCAACCTACTCATGTAAGTCTTGAAAAAATGAACAGTCATATGGGCGCAGTGAGGCTGCTCCGATTACAGTGCATAGGAGCAGACTCAATTAATTGGCAGTGGGTGCACTTTAACCAAAGGTTGTTCGATGAGCTTAGTTAAAGCGCCCCCACCACCACCTTTTAGCTTGGGGATATTGATGCACATGATGGTCTGGGCATTTTAAATAGAGCAGGAGCTGCTCTCATTAGAGCACCCCCTCTCCCACCCCACTCCTGAAGGACGTGTATAAACACCCATAATGGCTAGACTAAGATGAGACTACTATACAGAGGCAGAGTCCATATGATCAAACCATCCTCCATCTTCTGGGAAAGGTATAAATTATAGGAGCCATCATAGGCTGCTAGTTCTGGGCTTTTCATGTGCATGTTATCCTTTGTGGCCTCCAGTAGAAGGTGTGTGAAGCCTTTTTACCACTGCCAAAGAAGAAAGAAAAAGCATCATTCTTTGTTCCCAGTCCCAAACCCAGAACCACTTGCTAGCTTTCTGTTAATCTGCAGCAGTATTAAATTGACCTGATTCTTGCTAGTGTCATTGCCACCCACAGAGATCTTATCAGCACACATTTGTTTAAATTTGATTCATGTTTGAAAAGGTTTTTTCACAATCATGCAGGGCAAGAAACATTTCTTTCTGTTTACAATAAAGGCTGTAATTCTTTTAGATTACCCAAAGTAGTATTCTTATTATAACACCTGCCTGAAGAACTTTCTGTCCACCATAGTGAGTGAAAAAGTGGTTTCTCCAAGCCTTTTCACAGTCAGGGCAGCCAGACATTTTAGATCTCTAATTCTTTTCTTAGTTCATACCAACAGGTCCCAAAAAGATCCATGATTCAGAGCAATCTATTGACTGCTATACTAATGTTTTATTGTATACAACTTGGATAACATAAACTACTGCTATAAAAGTAAAGACCTAAATCTTTATTGCTAAATGTTATGGGCTTACGATCAGACATATTAAAAAGGACTTATTTTTTTAAAATAAAACTGTGGAAGTCAAGGGGTGATTTCTCAGTCCTTTCCTCAAGTGGGAAAAATTCATATAGTCACAGGACAGGCATGTCATATGGTTATCATCTTCAGGTCTGAACTAATTTAAAGAGGAAACTTCCAGAGAGGCAGGAGGACTAAGGGAGTCAGCCTGCCTCTTCCAGCCTGGGTTTGGGACTAAGGGGGTGGTTTGGAGGTCCCCTTAGTGCCCTAGAGACACCTGATTGCTTTGAGCCCTGCTGAGAGCAAAGTCAGAGCCCAGAGCAAGGCAGTCTTTGGGACCAGAGAGTCCAGAGCAGGGCAGAGTGTGGGGCCCAAAGCCCGAGAAGGTGAGGGACTGAGGCTGGAGGGCCTAGCATCCAAGATGGGAGAAAACAGGAAGCTGGGAACCCCAAAGCTCAGTTCGTTCAGTGAACTAGAGCTAGAGGGCTCAGCAAAAGGAAAAGGGTGGAAGCTGAGAATGCCAAAGCCCAGTACAGGACCATCCACAGGCTTGCTCCAAGACCCTCAGCCTCCCTCCTAATTAAGTTTAACAACAAAGGTATGGTGTGTGAAACTAGGAGGTGAGAAGGTACCTGAAGAGCTAGAGCTGGGGCAGGAATTGTGTGGCCACCAGGAGGCATTGTGGCCACCCCTGAAGCATGAACCTGCTACAGTCACATTTTAGGGAAGCAGAATGAGGGCCCTAGCTATCCTGAATGGTCAGTGCAGGCCTTGAAAGAAGGCTGTGGAGCTTCTTCACATTGAGGAGAAACCTACGTGAATTAGCAGTACGGACTCTACTGGAAAAGCTTAGGAGACCCCTGTCATAGGTAGAGGAAACCCGTGTGAAAATTGGAGTATAGACACAAGGGGTGCCTGTAGACACGCAGGGAGGCTGCTCTGACATGCTGTAATTTGATTATTTGAATCTGCTGGAGCATCCAAGGTGTGGCCGCACTTCCCCAAAGCTGTGTCATCGGCAAAGCTCACCATTGACACTAAGCTTTGCGAAAGAGCAGCCATGCGGCTGACGATCCAGGAGGACCTAGACAGATTACTTAGATGGGCAGACCAGCACCAGATGCTGTTCAACATTGAGAAGTGTAAAATGCTCCATCTGGGGAGGAAAAGTCCACGACAAATGTGGGTACACTAGCTAGCACCATGTCCGAAAGAGTCCTGGGGGTCATAATTGACCATCAAATGGATATGAGCTGCCAGTGTGATGCTACAGTTAGCAGAGCAAACAATACGCTGGCGTGCATCAACCGATGCACCTCAGACAAGACTAAGGAAGTTATTCTCCCACTCTACTCGGCGTTTGGCAAGGCCACAGCTGGAGGACTGTGTCCAGTTCCGGGTGCTACACTTCAAGGAGGATGTGGACAAGCTTGAGCGAGTCCAGAGGGGAGCCACTCGGATGGTTAGAGGCCTGAAGAGCAAGCCATATGAGGAAAGGCTGACAGATATGGGACTGTTCAGCCTAAAAAAGAGAAGACTTCAGGGGGGATTTGTTGGCAGCTTACAAATATATCATGGGAGAACATCAGGGGCTGGGTGAACAGCTATTCATCAAAGCGGGAAAACCAGGAGCAACGGTCATACACTCCTAAAAGGAGGTTTCAGACTGGATATGAGGAAAAACTTCTCCACGGTTCGTGTGTCCAGACTCTGGAATAGACTCCCAGCGAGGGTGGTGCAGGCACCTACCCTGGAGATCTTCAAAAGGAGACTGGACACACACCTTTGCTGGGGTTATTTGACCCCAGCGGTCTTTGCTGCCCAGAGCAGGGGGGCTGGACCCGATGTTCTCATGAGGTCCCTTCCAGCCCTAAACTTTTGTGAATCTGTGCTAATTAGCGTGCACCAGCGGTCTCCACATCTTGTGTATAAGTGTTCCTGCACTTCAAAATGGTGGTGGGGGGTGCTCTAATTAAAGCACCCCCTCCACCTCCACAGCACGGGTAGAAACACCTTAAGAACTCCAAAGAAAAGGAAGGAAACCTGGGCCACCAGGGGCTGTCTGGAGAAGGCTCCCCCCTCCACCACTAGACTCTCCAAATAGCTTCTGTTTAGCAGTTGTTTCAAAGGTAGGTGCCCTTTGCTCTCTTTTTAATCTCAGTCTTTTTTTTTAAGCAATCTAATCCTTCCCTACTTTTAATCCTGGCTTAATCCTAAATTTAGGCTCTGGTTCAAGAACATACTTAATTAAGCTTAAGTTCTTTCATGAACAGAGATATGTCCCTTATGTGGGGTTTCAGGTTTTGACGGACTCTTATTTTTGCTACCCTTTGAATGATGGTATAGCAGGTACAGACCAGCTGCAACAACCTCAGTTTACAAAATTCTTCCCTTTGCCACCCAGCAATTTGCTTTTTCCTCTTCATTTCTTTTCTTTCCCTTTATGGTTGTTTGTTGTTTCCTGGAGCTGGTGCTTTGAGTTAGGAAAAAACTGAGGCTGACAAATGGTGGTTGTAAAAAAAATACAGAAATAAAAAATCTATCCTTCATGCGAACAGAGAGATTGCTTGCTCTCTATTTATGAATAAAAGAAAAGGTAACACGCAGACTGAACATTTAAACAACTGAACAATTTTATTGCTGTTCAATGCCATTCATACAAAAGTAAAACTCCTCAATGATACAGAAGTGGGCACGGTGTAAATTCATTCCTTGGGGAGGAGAAGGACCTGGGACTGGGCAGTGACTCTAATAATTTCTCCCCTGTTACAAGAAACTATTTCTTCATTATTTATTTGTTTGAGGTTTTCTCTTTCCTTTCTCCCATTACGTTTAAAAAGTATAATATTTTCTAACAGGGAAACAATCTTTCAACCCTCCTGTTTGGAGGGGAAGAGACAGAACTTTATTTTTTTTTCCGTATTATTATTCTCAGGTGTTTGAAATCAACTTTCATTAAATCTTTACTGTGCCAGTAGTTTGTCATCTTTTCCTCCTCAGTAAAATGTTGCATGAAAAATACTTTAATTAATGGTTTCATTTTTAGCCTTTTGAAATATTTGATTAAGGCTTTCCCTGCGCTCAGATTTGTAGAAGAACACTGCATGCATTCTGCCTGCTTGTCCTCATCTATTTGGTGACCTTAAGTCTCTGTCTGTGGTGAAAGTTATATTAACATTTCTGATTGTTTTGAGTCTTTCCCTTTAGCTACTTTGCCACATAATGTTGATGCTTTAAATAAAAAAATTTATTCCACTCATACTGCATCTCTGTCAATAAATGTTTATATACATTATATACAAGTGTTTAGAGATATTAATTTAGTGTCACTCGGCAATCTACTTTAAATGTTTTTGTTATATTTGTATCTTGTGAAGTGCTGAGTTCTAAATCTTAAAATATATGCAAATGGTAATAGACCATGGCTTCATTTATGGGAGGAAAAAAAGGAATGGAGTAAGAAATGGTGACTGGTAGGTTTATTAGAGCTGATGAATGATTAAAAGGATTTAAAAAAGAACCTAAAGTCAGTTTTGGGAAATGTTAAATTATTCCAATTAAGAACAGTATTGTAAACAAAAAAGACACAGTGGACGATATAGAGTAAATGTTAGTTTGATGCATCTTGCACTTTTATGGTAGCTGCATCAAAATATTTTTAAAATAATATACATTACCCTACTTTCTGCATCTGCAACACATGGTAAAATGTTACATATTCCAGTATCACTCTATAATATTTAGGCTAAATCTTTTCTTCTGCCTATTCCAGTGAGAAAAAGTACAAAGTAAGTCCTGCATTTAGGATGGAACAAGCCCATGCACTGGTACAGGCTAGGGGCTGACTGGCTGGGCAGTGACTCTGTAGAAAAGGCCCTGGGGGTTACAGTGGACAATAAGCTGAATATGAGCCAACAGTGTGCCCTTGTTGCCAAAAAGGCTAACGGTGTACTGGGCTGCATCAGCAGGAGTGTTGCCTGCAGGTCAAGGGAAATGATAATTCACCTTTATTTAGCACTGGTGAGACCACATCTGGAGTATTATGATCAGTTTTGGGCCCCCCACTACAGAAAAGATCTGGACAAATTGAAGAGTCCAGTGGAGGGCAACAAAAATGGTTCGTGGGCTGGGAGACATGACTTGTGAGGAGAGGCTGAGGGAACTGGGCTTATTTAGTCCAGAGAAGAGAAGACTGAGAAGGGATTTAATAGCAGCTTTCAATTACCGGGGGGGGGAGGGGGGGGCGTTGAAAGAGGATGGAGGAAGGGGGTTGCACTAGATGAGCTAATTTCCTATGATTCTGTGATTCAGGTGATGGTTAAGTGTTGGCTGTGCTACCTAGCTTCTATTAGGGTAACTTCAGTCTTCTCCATGGAGATAAAATGAGCTTACAGTCCTCTAGCTTCCCAGGATGAACTGCTCCTAGCTCCTCCCTCCCAAAAGCAGTGATAGAGCCCAGGTGTTCTGGCTCCTAGCCGTGCCCCTGCTCACCAGCCCTCTAGCGGCAAGTCAAAACTGTGTAGGTAAGAAACAGTATGACCTTTAATATATGACTGGTCATAGCAGGTTCTAACTTTAACACCACTTAACATTCCACAGATTGACTGTGGTCTAAGTGTAACCTGTAACTTCATCCTTAGATCTGCTTTTACAAGAAAGGGAGAAAGAGGGAAGGGGAAAGAAAAGAAAAGGAGAAAGTAAGAAATGAAAGGGGGGGAGGGGGGAGACATTTCTATTGCAGAATTTAGGATTTTACTTCTTGACCTGATCCCTTTTTAAGGGCATGAGCATTAACACCCCCCCTCCCCCCCAGAAACAAACCATATTAATCTGAACTCTTTTAAATGAAAGCTTCATTATTGGTTGCTTAAACTTGATCTAAAGTGACATGTTTGCTATTATGCACCAGAACGCTCTGCAAACATTAAATAATCATAGAATGAATTCCCTGGAATGCTTCCAAACTGAGTTTGCCAAAAAAGCTTTCTTCTTCCCAGAAAACATTTTCTCAACTTCTCTTTTCAGCTTTTGTTTCTCTAATTTATGGAATCTATGACACATGCTTTGTTTTTCTGACATGATGGACTGCTTCAATCATTGGAAATTGTATTTGAGATGATATTAAAACATTCTGAGTTTCTGATTGGTGGGTTACATTCCAAATTACAGCATTATCCTTGCATAATATTATAATTTTGGTGACTGCTTTCAAATTAAAAACCTGGGCTGAAAATGAGAGAGAAAAAAGGCTTAGACTGATGAGAGAAGTTAAAGACAAAAAAAGAGAGCTGTGTTTAAAACAAATATTTCATTGTCATCGCACAGCATTTTTGTTGCTTGAGATGAGTCATTCCTCATACAAACTTTTCCTTAAATACTAATTTTGGAATCCCCCCAAATCTAAGAGGGGGAGGAAAATCAGAGACATGTTTCCGTGACACACAAAAGCATAACTTGCCAAAACTTTTGGACTGAGAAGAGGTTTATTATTCTGTGATTTAAACATACTGACTTGGGACAGATTTTCATGCTGGCATGCAGAACAAATTTAATTCAAACAGATGAAAGGCGGTAAATGTAATTGGAGTCTATTATCCTGTGCAGGCTTGAGCTAAGAGGCGAACCATCAGACAGTGAGAGAAGGAAGGAGAGAAAATAGAAATTGCTTCAGGCTGGTGAAAGAGATACTTGTGAAGCGATTACACGTTATTCCTACACAATCTTTGCATCATTAATATTCCACCTCTGTAGTATATTTGGATTACTGAACTGTTCTTGTTCCTTGCCTCTTAGGCATTCTGTATTTCTCGCTGTCATCAAGGAAAGTCCCTGTTTAGTAAATTTTAGTCTGCTGTAATCCTGACTTTTACTTCCCTTGACCTACTATATTCATCAATCCCAATGAACTGCAAAGGCATTTTATTATGCCTAGCTTTTGACTACAATAAGAAGGTAGATGAATGATCTTCTAAATCCTTCTATAAACCTTAGTTCTTTGGAGACCAATATGACTAGGCAAATTTCCTTTCAATTAAGAACATTTTAAGAAAATTTCAATACTAAAGAACTGCAGAAAACATAAGTGCATTTCCGAAAAGTAATTCAGTACTAGTTTTTAAAAAATAAAAAAAAAATGGGGCCGTTTCATGTAGTATGTACCTCTGAAGTGAATATATTTTGTGTAGCAGGTTATGAAATCTACACGCATAGGATTTATTTGCTCAGATATTTTAGCATGCTATCTGCATTCCCCACTACCTGCATTAGACTTCTGAAGAAATACTATGAATAAAAAATAAAATAAAAAGTGATCTTGTGTGCTGTCTCTCTCTTCTCTCCCTCCCCCGTAATAACTGTGTAAGGACAAGAAGATAAGGCATGTCCTAAAAATGCACATGCCCAAAACATACACTCATGGGCAACTTGTGCCGCCTTAGTCGGGGGGGGTTCCCCCCATGGCTGATCCCACCGACCCAGGGAAGTCCAAGAGAAAGCCCTCAACCAATCTCGCTGACCGGGGGGGGCGGTCCCTCCATTGCCAATCACTAGGTGGCCGATCGCTGGCTGCGTCTGCTTCCGGAAGTGGCTGTGGCTGCTTCTGGGAGTGCCACAGCACTCCACCCCACCACTGGTGCCTGCCGGGGGGGCACCGGTGCTCGCACCTGCCCCCCGCCTGTCGCCTAATCGGCTAGTGTGGCTGGTTAGGGGGTGCACCGGTGCTCTCACATGGTGCACTTGCACCCCCATGCACCCCTTACATGTCACCACTGCATACACATAAGAAACAGATTTCTGTCCACATACAATGATTACAGCCTTAGGGACCCAGGAAGGAGATACCTGCCCATAGCTACCACCTACCTCAGCATTTAGGACTAGATTTTGCCATTGTTACTTTGTGTTGTACCTTACTGTAGGAGTGGCCCTATTAGACTCGGTAAGGATCCTTTCAGAATTGGGGCCCTGTTTCTGTAGTGAAGTCCAGGTGATCAGACCCTATTCCTGCATACAGCCCCATTAAGGGGTTCATATGACCACACTGTTTCCCCCCAAATGGAACTTGCTGAAGTGTTGAGGACTAAGGTCCTACACATACAACAAAAGTGACAGGATGTAGCCCTCTACATGCAGTCCTGCTCTGAAAAAATGACTCTATGCATGGCATCTTCATCAATCAATTTCAATCTTGAATTCAAGCTCCTATCCAGTTATTTCAGTCAATCTGCTGCTTTTTACACAGTAATAAATGTTTTGTGGGGCAAATATTTGGTCAGTACTTTTAGAATTTGAATGAAGTATAATTTCTGAATATTTTTATTTAAATTGGAACTATTTCAGGATTAAGTATTTAAGGAACAAATTCTGTGACCTTTCATTTTCCAAAAATATATGCTGGACAAATAATGCATGAAGCTAGCAGTGTCACTTGAATTTGATTTTGTAGTTGTTTCCTTGCTATTTTATCTTTTCTCTTCCTGTTTCATGTTTTTTTTTATCCTCCAAGCACCCAAAACTAGAATATTATGGGGGAAAAAAGGATGTTCTCCAGTGTAGTACTTTGCTCAGCAGAACCAGAAGAGCTGAGAGTGAGTAGGCTGGGTTTGGTTCTAGCTGCTGCATCTTCAACATAATGGTTTTTTAAATTTCTAATCACTTATATTGGTACCAGCTTACTGAAGGTACTGCATAGAGACCGTAATTTCAAGCCATTGAGAGCACAAGCCCTTTTCGTCTTACGTGCCTAAATGGCACTAAACACATTCTAGAACGATTCATTCTATAGGAAATAGAATGTCCATTCATAGGAAAGAAGTAGAGTATGCTTTTGCATACATTTTCAGAGTTGCTCCATTCATTTACATTTTTCTGCATGTTTTTAATAGATGTTTAATAATTTTTTACATTTTTAAGTAGATTTGTCTTTAAAAAAAAAAAATGTTGGAGGGAATACTATCCAGCATGGCAGGTGTTTGGTGAGGGGGGTAGTGAGGGGAGCTAACATGGGTTAACCAGTTTAAAGATGGAAATCTGGGTAGCAGATAGGAAAGAGAGAGTATATTCAAGGTATGGGAGATGACTTAAGAGGAGGCTGAAACGTTATTACCATGTTCCTTATAATTTAAGAAGCTCCTGAGTTTAAGATGCGCTCAAATTTTACATACCAGATTTAAGAAAAAATGAAACACCAAATAAAGACAGATTTACAAGTGTTTTTGGTTGTAGCCATGTTGGTCTAAGGATATAGACAGGTAAGGTTCTTTGAGTAGATGTGATATCGTTTATTAGACAAAGTGAGTATTTGGAAAAATGTTCTTGGCAAGCTTTTGGGCGCAGTCACCTTGCTTCAGGCATAGTGAGTCTGAGCTGAGACTCAGCAGAGACTCCCTGAAG
The DNA here is from genome assembly GCF_000455745.1 of Alligator sinensis. NCBI lineage: Eukaryota > Metazoa > Chordata > Crocodylia > Alligatoridae > Alligator > Alligator sinensis. Next base: position 265,478 of record NW_005842539.1, read on the forward strand.
AAGGGTGACTGCACCTGAAAGCTTGCCAAGAACTTTTTTCCAACCACTCACTTGGTCTAATAAAAAAAAAAAAAAAAATCATCAATCTACTCAAAGAACCTTGCCTGCCAGATTTACAAGGGTGCATTTGTAGGGTGCATGCAAGTGCAGGGATTAAATGTGCAAATGATGTAGCCAGAAGAGCAGGTAAGGAAGATCGTCGGCTTTGCAACATGTTGGGTAGATGTGAAAAATATTGGGATAGTCTGATAGGCAATTGTGGTTGTGGAGACCAGAAATCATAAAGGAAATTGGATGTTGGGAATTGTTGTCAAGCCTGATGGCTCTCTTGAGGTTGAATTTCCTAGGTTTAGTTTTTTTACTCCCCTCTGATCTTAGAAAATTTGGGTTTGAAGGGACCTCAAGAGGTCATCTAGTCCACCCCCCTGCTTAAAGCAAGACCATCCCCACCTAGGTCATTCTAGTCAAGGCTTTGTTGAGCTGGGCCTTAAAAACTTCAAAGAATGGAGATCCCACCACCTCCCTAGGTAACCTGTTCCAGTGCTTCACCACTCTCCTAGTGAGAGAGTTTTTCCTAATATCCAACCTAAACCTCCCTTCTGCAACTTGAAGCCGCTGTTTCTTGTTCTGTCACGTGTCACCACTGAGAACAGTTTAGCTCCATCTTCTTTGGAACCACCCTTTGGGTAGGTAAAGGCTGCTATCTAATCCCCTCACTCTTCTCTTCTCCAAACTAATTAAGCCCAGTTCCCTTAATCTCTCCTCAGAAGTAATGTGTCCCATCCCCTTAAACCATTTTCTTTGCCCTCTGCTGGACTCTCTCTGACTTGTCCACATCCCTTCTATAGTGGGGGGCCCAAAACTGAACCCACTACTCCAGGTGTGGCCTCACCAGTGCAGAAGAGTGGAATAATTATTTTCCTTGATCAGTTGGCAACACTTCCACGAATGTAGCCCAGTATGCTGTTAGCCTTCTTGTCAACAAGGGTACACTGCTGGCTGATATTCACTTTATTGTGCACTGTAAGTCCCAGGTCCTTTTCTGCAGAGCTGCTGCTTAGCCAGACAGTCCCCAGGCTATAGCAGTGCATAGGATTCTTCTGTCCTAAGTGCAGCACTTTGCACTTGTCATTGTTGAACCTCATGAGATTTATTTTGGCCCAATCTTCCAATTTGTCTAGGTCACTCTGAATCCTAGGCCATCTTCCAGCATATCTACCACACTCCCCACCTTGGCTTCGTTCACGAACTTGCTGAGGGTGCGCTCCATCCCATCTTCCAGAATATTAATGAAGATACTGAATAAAACTGGGCACAGGACTAACTTCTGGGGCACTCTACTTGATACCAGCTGCCAACTAGACACTGAGCCTTTGATTACTACTTGTTGAGCCTGATAATCCAGCCAGCTTTCTGTCCACCTCACAGTCCATTCATCCAACCCAGCTTGCTTGCAAGAATGCTGTGGGAGACTGTATCAAAAGCCTTGCTCAAGTCAAGGTATATCACGTCCACTGCTTTCCCTTCATCCACAGAGCCAGTTCTCATCATAGAAGGCAATCAGGTTGGTCAGGCATGACTTACCCTTGAATCCATGCTGACTGTTCCTAATTACCTTCTTCTCCTGCTAAGAAATGGATTCCTTGAGGACATGCTCCATGACTTTTATCTGGGGACCGACATAAGGCCAACTGCTCTGTGGTTCCCTTGATCCTCCTCCTTCCCTTTCTTAAAGATGGGCACTATATTTGCCCTTTTCCAATCATCTGGAGCCTCCCCCAATTGCCATGAGTTTTCAAAGAAAATGGTCAGCAGTTCTGCAATCACATCAGCCAATTCTCAGCACCTTCAGATGCATTGCATCTGCCCCATGGAATTGTACATGTCCAGCTTTTTAAAATAGTCCCTAACCTGTTCTTTCACTACTGAGGGCAAATCACCTTCTCCCCAAACTGAACTGCCCAGTGCAGTAGTCTGAGAGCTGACCTTGCCTGGGAAGACTGAGATAAAAAAGGCATCAAGTACTTCAGCCTTTTCCCCCTCATCTGTCACTAGGTAGTCTCCCCCATTCAGTAAGGGCGAGACACTTTCCCTGACCTTCCTCTTTTTGCTAAAATGTAGATCTCTTGTTCATACTCAGACTTGAACTCCCAACATTTCCATTACCAACTCAATACCGAGACTCTCTGTCATAGACCAGTTCCCTGATCAAGTCTTACACAATCTCAAGCAGCAACCAGGGGGGTTATAGTGGTATAGGAGTGTCAGCTCCTATAAAAGAATTAGAGGCTTCCAATTATGAGTTTTCCAGCGCTACAGACTTCCTTGGTACTCTTCTCTGCCTGGTGAGTAGGTAGCACCTCTTTTCCCATAATCTCAGCAAACGCACAGGATGTTCAGGAAGGGAGGCTAGTGTTTCTCATGATTTGTATCAGTGGAAAAAAAGAATCAGGCTTTTTGGATCTGTGTTTCAAAAAGCTTTACCCGACAATGTGGTTAAGGAGAGCTTATGAAAGGTTTAAGAAAATTAAATATTCCAAATGTTTTGTCAGGAACTCCCTAACCTGCCATTAATATATATAATATAATTTGAAAATCATATTAGTAGCTCTGATCTTGATCTCCTATCTAGAAGGATGATAGCTTGTCAGTTATTCTATGTTATATTTTAAAATGCCTATAATGCTTAAACTTTATACGATAACAAGCAACAAACACAATATTGCTATTACAGCAGAAAAGTTAATTTAGATAACATTGTTCTTTTCTAAAGTTTCTAATTCTGTTTGGTGAGCTAGAAAAAACCCACAAATTGCATTCTAATTTATTCAAAATATTCTCTACATTTTACACTTAATATGGTTTTATGTAAAACAGTAAAATAAATATAAGGTTTGTCATGTTATTTGGCTGTGGAGAGACTTAACTTTGTACACCAGTGAGCATAATTTCCGTCAGTTCTAAGGCTTGTTTTGGTTTTGGTCAGGGTTGATTGTCTTTGGAAAGTCTTCATCTTGTGGTAATATATTCTACATTTAAGTAGGTAGAAAAGTGTTATGGTTATACACTGTAATTTGAAGGAGAAAGGAAAATTGACTTGTCTTCCCTCAAATTCTGTTCTATTAATTATGAAAATTATAGGCTATATGTTATCCCTGCCTACATTTTTCTTAAAGTACTTAAAATTTGAAGACAGTTTGGTAGGTGTAAAATGTGCCTTTACTCTAAGTACTAAACTAAAAACCTAACAACAATTAAAGATGAATGTGCAGGCCAAAAAGCAAATGAAAATATATATGATCTTTCTTCTGTAACATTTAACTTTCAACATGAAGACCATAAACCATATTTCTTTGCAGTCATTAGCATTGTTATTGCACATAAACTATATTGAACAATTATAATGGAAAATAATGAGCTCTAAGTAATTTCCATGTAAAAATTAATGCAATTTTTTAAAGGAAAAAGTTATCCCTTTGTAAAGATTGCTGAATGATCAAATAGATGTTACATACTACTAGTTGTAGCTCTAATGGAATTGAAGCACAATACTTGGTATTAGAGCTGTGAAAAACTTTGGGTGCTGATTCAATTCAGTGGAGATTTGTTCCGATTCGGCTGCAGACTCTCCAAATCCAAATAGAATCAGGAGACCAATGAAAAGGTCCAAATCGATTCAAAGCTCTCTGAATCAATTTGGAAAGCATTCGGAGAGCTTTGGAGAGATTCAGGCAGTGTCCATTTGCTGCCACAGGAAGCTGGACCCAGACTGTGTGCCGGTAAGTAGGAGGCAGGGGGGAGGAGCTGGGGGAGGGGACCATGAAGGGACCTCTGCTAGGCCCGTCCCAGCCCCGTCAATGGCTGCCCACCTGGCTCTTTAAAAAAAAAAAAAAAGCAGAAAAAAACAACCAAAAGAAAAAAGCTCCGCACTGTCTGGTTGCTGCAGCCAGGATGCTGGGGATGGGCAGAGCAGCCATTGATGGGGCTGGGAGAATGGGTGGAGGGTGGAGGCTCCGGGTCAGAGTCTGCCGTGCAGTGCGGGACACTGGGGAGCTGTGGGATCTCCCCCCTGCCTTGTAGCAGCCGGAGAGTACGGGCCTTTTTAAAAAAAAAAAAAAAAAAAAATTTTTTTTTTTTTTTTTTTTTAAAGGTGGGGGTGTGGGGGCCGGG
>NW_005842539.1:269678-272079 GCF_000455745.1 Alligator sinensis
GCCGGGTGGGCAGCCATTGACAGGGCCAGGAGAGCAGGTGGGGGATGGGGCCTGTTTGATTCAGAAATTTGGCCTATTCAGCAGTGGCCGAATCTCTGAATCAGAATCGGCTGAATCGATTTGGGATAGTGATTTGAATCACTGAATTGAGTCACTGTCCCCCGAATCTGCCAAAGCTGAAGTAAATACTGGTTGCTTTGCACAGGCCTACTTCATATCAATGTATTTCTTTTCATCTGGTCATACCTAGACATTTATAGCGTACACATTTGGACTTCCAGGTTCCTACAAAGAGGGGGCATCTACATGCGAACATTTCCTGAGCAGTAACTGAAATTACTGCATAGTACAGATGCACATCTACATGTGCACACTTGTACTGTGCACTTTCTACTCATGCACACCTGTACTGTGTAGTAAATATGCTGACTTACCCCAACTTGAGTGTAAATTTGATACCTGCATCAAGCAGTTATCAAACTTATGCCCAATTAGTTACTGTGCAGTTATGCACATGTAGATGCATTACTGTGCAGTATCCCAAGGGGCCTCCCTGCTGGGTCTGTCCAGCCACTAGGGGCCAGCCTGAGTCCAGCCCCATGGCTTCTGGCTGGCCACCTCTCCTGGCTTCAACTTGGAACTAAAGTTAGTCTCAAGGGCTGGCAGCTGGCTCTGGCTTCAGCTTCGGACTAAAGTTCATTTCAAGGGCTAGCTGTCATGTGGCCAGAGGCTGGAGCTCCCCCTGGTGGCCATAAGGACACATGGCAGGCTGCTCTCACCTTGGACTAGTTCCGCTTATTGTGCAGTAACTTAGTGCACAGTAAATTTAAGACAGAGTAAATGTACGTGCAGACATGCCCAGAGAGCCTCAGAAAATGTAATGTAGCCTGAATTTATCATTCTTCTGGGCACTGGGTTTGAGAAAAGAGAGAGAACCAAACCCTCTTGCAAGTGGTGGACTCATGCGTACATACACATGACGAAGCATGATCTGGACACAGATTTTAGCTATTTTAGATTCTTTCAAAAGTTTTCAAAATGTAGATGATGTTGTTTGAGGTACAATATATTTTTACTTTCCTAATAATGTCTAAGGTAGTTTGCACTGTTCTGTAGTTTCCCATAGGGCCAAATTATGAAATTTTTCACTTAGGGAAACCCATTGGAATGAATGTAATCCCTTGGCTCTACCTGAGCTATTCTAGTATTTGTTCCTAGTTCCTTGCTAGTGACTCAGCCTATGAAAAAGGAAAAGAAAACATGAGAAGCATTTTTTTCACTGTTTAGCTAGTGCTTGTTTAGTTCTTCCACATATGGAAGAAAGATCATCAAGGATTAGCTTCGGGTTAGAGGAGGGTTGGGCAGAGATACTATGGGTCAAGCTACAAGGGGGGCATCGCAAAAGGGACCTTATAGTGGGTGTCTACTACAGACCACCCAACCAGGGGGAAGAGCTGGACCAGGACTTCTCCAGTCAGTTTATGGAGGCGGTTAGGTCAAGGGATGTTATTGTCATGGGTGACCTAAACTACCCAGACACTTGCTGGGAGGAGCAGACAGTCAGATCTGACTGCTTGCGTAGGTTCCTGGCTGTATTACAGGACCTTCATCTTATCCAGGAAGTGCACAGCTCCACTAGGGTAACCCCTTGCTGGACCTGGTCCTGGCCATGGGGGATGACCTGGTGAGGGGACTGTAGGTCCTTGACCACCTGGGCAATAGTGATCATCACCTGCTGGATTTCACTATCCAACGCAGGGTGTCAGGGGCTCACACCAAGGTTAAAGCCCTTGACTTCAGAAGGGCCAACTTCAATGAACTTAGGAGACTAGTGGGGGAGGCACTGAGGGCCCATAAGGTAGAGGAGATGGGAGTCCATGAGGGATGGTCATACCTTAAGGGGGCGATCCTCCAGGCCCAAAGGGTAACAGTCCCTGAGAGAAGCAAGGGGGCGTAAGAGTGCTCAGAAACCTGCTTGGCTCAGCAAGGGCATTCAGGAATGCGTGAGGACTAAAAGGGGCATACAACCAGTGAAGGGAGGAGCTATCACAAAGGAGGAGTACTCCTCCTCAGCCCGTGAGTGTAGGAGGGCTATTAGGAAGGCCAAGGCAGAGATGGAACTCAGGATAGTGTCTAGGATTAAGGACAACAAAAAGTCCTTTTTCAAGCACATTGGGAGCAAGAAGAGGGCACGAGGCAATGTAGGGCTCCTGCAAGACGCAAATGGTAATCTTGTGGCTATGCCAGACAAGAAAGCTGATATTTTTAACAGTTTCTTTGCCTCTGTTTTCTTGAACAGGGACCGGGACATCCCACCTACCAGAGGTAGGGACAATCTCGGGGATAGCTCTGCCAGGCCTTCAGTCAGTGCAGATGTAGTTAGGGATCTTCTGGAAGGGCT
>NW_005842539.1:272161-296904 GCF_000455745.1 Alligator sinensis
AGGGGAGATCGTGCTCAGGGGCAATCAGCATGGGTTCACCAAAGGCAGGTCCTGCCTGACCAACCTGATTGCCTTTTATGACCAAGTAACTAAATCCTTGGATGATGGTGTCACCATGGACGTGGTCTTTCTAGACTTTAAGAAGGCCTTTGACACTGTCTCTCACCCCATCCTCATCAATAAATTCATTGATTGTGGCATTGATGCCTATACAGTTGATGGGTAAAAAAATAGCTGATGGGGCGCACCCAGAGAGTAGTGGTGGATGGGTTGTACTCAACCTGGCGAGATGTGAGAAGTGGGGTACCCCAGGGCTCGGTCCTCGGGCCCGCACTGTTTAACATCTTCATCAGCGACTTGGATGAGGGGGTGGAAAGCACGCTGTCCCAAGTTTACTGATGACACTAAGATGTGGGGCGAGGTGGACACACTTGAAGGGAGAGAGAGGCTGCAACTAGATTTAGACAGACTACAAAAGTGGGCAGATGAGAATAGGATGGGGTCCAACGTAGACAAATGCAGGGTGCTGCACCTGGGGAGAAGGAATCCACACCATACATACAGGCTGGGGAGTTCCCCTTCTTGAAAGCACAGAGGCAGAAAGGGATATTGGAGTCATGATTGACTCCAAGATGAACATGAGCCGCCAATGCCAGACCGCAGCCAGCAAGGCCAGCCATACCTTGTCCTGCATCCAAAGGTGTATCTCAAGCCAGTCCAGAGAGGTGATACTCCCCCTGTGTGCGACTTTGGTCAGACCACAGTTGGAGTACTGCATCCAGTACGGGGTGTCACACTTCAAAAGGGATGTGGCCAGCCTGGAGAGAGTTCAGAGGAAGGCCACCCACTTGGTGAGAGGGCAGCAGGACAGGCCCTATGAGGAGAGACTGAGGGACCTGAACCTGTTCCGCCTCAGCAAGAGGAGGCTGAGGGGGGACCTGGTGACTGCCTACAAGCTCATCAGGGGGGATCAACAGCAAATTAGGCAGAGCCCTTTTCTCCCCAGCACCACCTGGGGTGACAAGGAACAATGGTAATAAACTGATGCAGAATAGGTTTAGGTTAGAGATCAGAAGGCAATATTTTAGATTTAGGGTGGCCAAAATCTGGAACCAACTCCCAGGGAGGTGGTCCTCGCCCCTACCTTGGGCATATTCAAGAGGAGGTTGGACAATCACTTGTGTGGGGTCTTGTGAACTCAACATTCATTCCTGCCTATGGCAGGGGATCAGGCTAGATGGTCTTTTCAGGTCCCTCCTGACCCTAGCTACTATGAAACTATGATTGAGTTTATAATTCTCAAATTTGTTTCTTTGGCAGCTAATTTAAACTTATTTATATGACATTGCTCAGATTCTTATTTTCACTTGTTGGAGAAGGCGAGATTTTTTTAGTTTTAAATAGGAACACTGTATAATAGAGAGAGGTAGTTAGCCATGTTAGACTGAAATTAGGCAGAAGGGAGAGGAGGATGGCACCTTGGACCATCTATAGACTGCAGCAAAGTGGCTCCGATGCACTGTAATTACAGTGCGTTGGAGCGGACTCACTGGTAATGAGTAGTGCGCTTCATCAGACTCCAGCGTCACATGTATCAGCATCCCCACACTGAAAAATGGTGGCGGGGCTCTTTAACTAAGACTTGTTCAATGAGCTTTAGCTAAAGCACCCCTGCTGCCATTTTTCAGCACAGGGATGCTGATACATTTGACACGCTGGGCGCTTTAATTAGAGTGGCTCTCGGAGCTGCTCTAATTAAATCACCCCTGCTCCCCGCACCCCCCCCCTCCCGTTTCGGAGCACATCTCCCAGAGCACATCTATAAACAGCCTTATAGACTAACTTGTTCAGAGAGGCATTCATAGCATCTGATGAAATAGGCTGTGGCCTACAAAATCTCAGGCCTTTCTGAATGAATTAGTCTATAAAGTGCCACCCTTTCTGCCTTCTCTATAGTAGTTATTGAAAGTGCCTCCTCGGAACCAGTGCCCTTACATGTGGTCTGGAAAAAGAGACCTATAAAATGAATAAGAGAATTAGACTTAGAGTAATGCTTGGTGATAATTTTCTGGAAATTTTTATTTATTTATTTATTTAAAGACATTGTAGGAATTTACATAAATTGCATTGCATGTTTGAAAGACACCATAAAGGCATTTATTATCACTTGCACTTTCAAAACCTTTTATGAATATTTCATCCTGAATCTGTCTGTCTTGCTGTTTGTTTAATGAGAATGTAATACAATACCCTGGCTTGCTTGGTATCACATTTTTAATTGTACTATTACACAAAAATGTTTCTAGCTACACTTTTTCTCTTTCTCTAATTATTAGCTTTGATTATGTTTTTGTAAAAACATTGAAACAATATTTTCATATTAAGGAAAAAAGCTACTGGAACCCTTCCATTACTCAGTTCCACACCTTATTTAAAAATCATAAATCCTGGTCTTGTATAGAAAACAGTTTTGTATGAGGTATAATTATATTTCATAACAGGACAAATTGAAAGCAATTATTTCCCAGGAAGCATTTGTATGTTTCTCAGTTTACAGAGTATGCAATATAAAATATAAAATTCAATACTATTGGATATAGAAACATACATTACACTAAAAACCCCTAAGAACAGTGTAAAACACTATAATGGACATTTAAAAAAGGTTATTGCAAACCTATAAGTGGCACGTAAGGTATTCTCTATCCAGTCAGACATTTGCCTGACAGAGGACAGAGTATGGTCCTTTTCTTTTCCAGGTCAAATTTCTAATGGGAAAGAGAGATTGTGTCAGAAGATGAATATTAGAAGGAAACTCAAACCTTTCCTCCATAGTGCTTAATCCTCTAAATTCAAGGCATCCTTAAGATCTAAAATGGCATCTGAGAGCCATGTGAAGGCAAACAACTTTCAAGTCAAGATCACTTGCATGCAGTTTTCTCCACAACAGTCTCAACAACAGGAATAGAGAAAGATTATTACTGTATTACTAAGACTAGATGTTTTTTCCATATTGAGCATGGGGAGAAAAGCCCCTTGTCTTAGATTCATGTACAAGGAGAGGGAGCAGTGGCTGCAGTTCTGACTCCACCCCTGTGCCCAGGGTCACAGTTAGAGCCTCAGCTACTGCCCCCTGCTGCCATCTGCTCTCCTGCAGCCTCTACCCCACATTACCTTCCACCTGTATCTCCAGCTCCAGCTGGGACCTCTTTCTGGCTGGGGCAGGGAGTACAGGCCATGTGCCACCTCTGTTCCAAGCCCAGTTGTGGGGCTGGGGTGCCAAGCTGCTGCTGCCTCAACAGCTGCTGTGTGGGCTGGGGCTGGAGGCAGCATGTGCTTGGTGCTCCCTGCAGGAGCCGGAGCGGCAAGGGGAAGGTAAGCGGTGGAGGTGAGGAGGTACTGGAATGAGGCAGAAAGAGACCCAAGTAGGGGAGAAGATACTAGAGGGAGGCAGTGTGAGGGGCAGGCGGCAAGGGGGGATATGGGTAAGGACATATGCCTGAAAGTGGAAGCACGGCGGGGAGGGCTGGGCATCAAGTAATGCAGGCAGGAGGGGGCAAGTAGCAGGAGGGGGCAATCCTGAGGGGCAGGCATTGGGGGGACAGGTAGGAGGGGGCAAGTGAAGAGGCAGGCAGTAGAGGGTACAAGCACTGCTTGGGGGCAGGCAGGGCCATCTCTAGGGTACAGCGAATCAGGGTGACTGCCCCTGGCCCTGCGGACCCAGGCAGAGCGGCCGTGGCCCCTCCCATGGGGCCCACCTGGTGCCAGCGGTTCTACCTCATGCTGCAGGAGAAGCACAGAGACCGCCCCCACCCTGGGCACAGAGGAAAACCCAGCCTGTGCCCTGCCTTTGCAGGGGTCTCATGCGCCCTGTGTGGTATTATTGCACAGGTTGATTTGCCTCAGGCCCTGCACTCTCCTAGGATTGGCCCTTGGGGCAGGAGTGGGGTATGTGGGCATTGGAGGGCCAGGTGATTGGGGGACACAAGCAGCAAGGGACAGGGATCACACCACTTGCTTCCTCTGGCACCTGCCCCCCACCTGTCCCCATGCTGCTGCTTGCCCCACTGCTGCAGTGGGGGGAACAAATTTAGGATGACCCCCCCCCTTTGATTCTAGACATGGAAAATAATAACAAATATGTAAATTTTCCATGTCTAGAATCTAATTTTAGGGAGTCATCTTAAATTTGAAGTTGTCTTAGATTCTGCAGCTGCTGATCCTGCGTTTAACAGGATTTTTTTTCCATATTATGGTATCCCAATTACTAAGGGTGTGTGAAGCAGGCTGTATTTGATTTGGATTCAGATTCAGCCTGAATCAGGGGACAGTAAGTTGATATGTTGATTCGGATCACTGTCCTTATTTGATTCGACCGAATCTGAAAATTCGATGCTTTTTCAGAGAATCAGCAATTCGGCTATAGACACAGCTTTAAATGTTTTATTTCTACACACATTGAGGTACTAGGCATGGCTCATAAATGCTGCAATGGTGGGGCGGATGGTGTCCCACAGGAGCGCAGTGGGGTCCCTGCATGCTCGGTAACAGACCCAGAAGTGGACTGGAAGTACTTCCGGTCCACCTCCAGGTTCACTTCTGAGCTTGTAGGGGATCCCTCTCCATGCTCCCTGGCGCAGCGATCACCTGCAGGGGGACCCCGGATGCCCCCCCAGACCCAGGAGGCACCAGTTGCTGAGCCGGGGGGCAGGGGAAAGGGTCCCTCACACTCTCAGTGGTGGACCTGGAAGTGGACCAGAAGTGCTTCTGGTCCACTTCTGGGTCTGCTGCCGAGTGCACTGGGGACCCACCCCCGCACTCCCGTGGGATACTCCATCTGCCCCACCACCTCAGTGTTCACAAGCCGTACCTTGAGGTATGTAGAAAAAACTCCAAGGTAGGAGTTTTCTTCCCAGTCTGTCAGAAATGTAAGTCATGAATATTTTTGTGCACATTGCATATGTTGTTGTGGAAGAACAAACACTGATGGAAAGTTGGTGGAAATCCTCTGTTCTAAGTCTTCCACTGCTGCCACGATAGGTCTGGTTGCTTTTGTTCATCACTGACAAGAGTTCAAAAATTTGTGTCAAGGGATCAGCTGACATGCCATTCATAGAAAAAGTAAACTGAGAAGTAAGATACTTTTTCTCCAAAGAAATGCAATAAGGCTTGGGAAATGTTATTTTCTGAATAAAAAATGAATGGTAACAAACCACTGGTATGTGAAGCCAATTTGTTCTCTAACCCATAAAGTTTCCCTTGAACATTTTTTTTTTTTTTTTTTGCTCAGATGGTTCCTGATGATGATAGAGTTAATGTAGTTCCTGCATAAAAGAGGAAGCCACTGAATGCTAGAGTTAATGAGGTTTTTAAATCACTTCTTCCCCACTTCACTTAATTGAATTATATGTGAGCCCTGGTGCCCCCTGTTTTAAAGTTTTCTCCATTAGTACAGGGCAAAACAGCTACTATTATTTTTTTTAAAGTGTGTTAACATGGAAGAACACTTAAAATCTTGTAATGTTGTTTATCTCACACCTTCCTGAGAGAAACTACATTTCAATGCCATTAGAAAATATGGATAAGGATAGCCAGTATATGAAGCCTAGACAGTTTTACTTTTTCATTGGTGAGGTTGACCTATATGAGAGACAGGTTTGCTGGCATAGGCCTTTTCTTGAGAATTAAGTGAATAGGAGACAAATTCATCTACTGAAGAAACACTGTTTTTCTAGGACATAAGTTTATACTCTTAGAAGAAGACACAAATTGCTTTCCTCCTTTTAATAAAAGTCCCATCTGGAACCATAAATTCTTATATTTCCCCCCTACCTTTTAGATTACTGTTAGCTTGAGAGAGATGAAGAACTCTCTGAATATCTAAAGCAGGGGTAGCCTGTAACTGGAAGCAGTTTAGAGAGGAATGAATTGCTGTGTATGTTCAGTTTCTACATTACCACCAACTGTGTTTGCTTTTAGATCAAAGAATTGAAAGGTGAAGGGGTTACAGAATTTAATATTGATGCAAAAAGTGGATCCAGTGCAGTTGTTCGGCAATGCAATTAAGAAATGGACCCTTAGATACAATACAGCCTTATTTACATAATTAGATCACAAGGCTGTCTCAACATAGCGAAATTTATATTACGGAATTGAAAGAAGAACAGAATAATGTTTTAGTAATTGTACAAGCCTTCTCTCTGAGGATATCAAAGTATTTCACAAACATTGATTGGTTAAACTTTACAATATGTCTGGGAACAGCCTGTTCCCTCTGAACAGGATTTTTTCTATGGCTCCTTAGTATGTGTAACAGGACCCAATACACGCGGCTCCTTTGGGGTGCCCTTCCCTATGGCTCTCTTGCTTTGCCTTGATGTTGTTCAGAAAAGGGTTGGTCCCATAGTGGGTCCAGTCCACTGCAAATTTGCTTTCAGCCAATCCATTGCAGCCCTTCCAGCTGTATTGGTGCCTTAGAAAACCAGGCACCTTAAAGGCTATGGTTGTGGCCTCCATCTGCCTTGTAGCCATACCCTTACCTTGCAGATGGTATATGTTATAACTTGAGAGGCCACCCAGCCCCACCACAATGCTTGGCCCTCTTAGGCATCAAAACCTTTGTTGGAGCTTCGGCCTTCTCAGCTTTGGCTCCTTTTCTCTGCTGGTGCCTCCCTTAGCTTAGGCCCAGTGTGCCAGGTCTCAGCTTCTGGGCCCCCTGGCCCTGCTTTTGCTCTCCTTGGGCCCTGGGTCCTCTGGCTTCCTCAGCCTCAGACCATCTCTCTTGCTCATGTCTGGCTCAGGCCTTGGTCCTTAGCCTCAGCTACCTGTGTCTTGTGGCCCTGCCCCTGGTAGGGCTCAAATCTTGACATGCTGCTCAAATAGCCCTGTGGCTTCCTCTTCACCCCTTACAGCTACACCTCATCCACCAGTTTAAACTAGAACGTAAAGGCATGCAACCACTTTAAAACAAAACCTCCCCCACTCTGGGTAGAATAAATACTTAGCTAGCCCTTGGACTCTCACATTTTCCCCCTCAGGGTATTAAGGTGCCTGACAGGGTGTTTCCTGCAGCCCCTCTCTCCTGGGAGTCCTCCCTGCAGTGCACCGGACCTGACTGCCTGCCTTCTTCCAGGCACTGGGCTTGTATGCCCCAGAGTCCTGCCCTTTTGGTTCAGGTAAATCCCAAGTCCCTCATAGGTGTTTCTCATTTTTTCTAATGGGCAGCCTCCTCCTCCCTGTTGCAGCTTAGCTCTGCTGCTTGCAGCCTTTATCGCATGGCTGCCTGGGAATCTGCCCTATTACCCCAGGTTATTGTGCAGCTGTCCTAGTCTCAACCTCCTGCCTACATACACAGCAAAACTAGGGTTGCCAACTCCCCCAGATTGCCCGGGAGTCTACTGGAATTGGCACTGATCTCTCTGTGACTATTGAAAGCAATCCGGGAGATTTTAATAGGATATTTTAAGAAAATGAAATAAGTGATGTTGTCATGTTGGGAAAAAATCTGCCAGAATAGCTTCAGTCAGAGTTGGTAACCCTAAGCCAAACTAGTCTTCTGTGTCACCACCTTTTTAGTAACAGGGGCTCCCTGTTACAGTATGAGACTGGTGAAACTTGCCAAACTGTTATGGTGGTTTGATCTTTGAGAATATTAACAGAAGTTGGAGTATGAGCCAGGCATCAGGCACCCTTCTGGCTGTAGTACTACCCCCTCCTGAGTTCATTTATCTGAGCAATTTAGCAATGCATTCTTGACAAATATGCATTTCTTGATAAAGTTAGCAAAGAAAACTCAACTTCCACAGCCAACGCTCAGGATTTTCATTAGATTCTGCTTCCAAAAATCTCTGCAGAATTTATCCTGAGTATTTATAAAAATGGGAAAACATCTCCAATCTCTTCTTAAGATGTGCCAGAGAGACTTCTCTAATGAGACTGACCTGAAGAGATGTCTAATGCAAGACCTGAGACTGCAATTTGATAAAGACCACTGAGTACGAGAATGCAGTGTCAGAGAAAAAATGACATTGATATAAATTTTACTTCATTCTACTCAACCCATCCTACACCGTCTGGAGTGATGCTGAAGCCAGCAATAAATAATGATTCCTTGATACTATGGAGGTAGAAGCATTTAACAATTGTATTGTGCATGAGCTCACTGGAAGTCATGTGGAAGGCCAAGGCAAGACGCATTTAATAAGACCTCATGGCTAAGCAATGTATCTCTGACATAATTCCAAAATCCAAGTAATCCTATATCAAGACCTGTGGATTTTATACTCTTGTAGTCAAGTGTTTGAAGCTGACGTGGACAGTTACTCTAATTATCAGTATATGCTCACTGAGGTGATATGTCTTGGCAAAGATAGTCAGTGTACGATTTCTGCTGAAGCAAAGTTTACACCTAGATAATTTGTGATCTCAGCATGGAAATTTCCAGTCTTGATGCCTGCTTTTACATGGCAGTGAGTTAAGCTCAGGTTGACCCAAGTTAAGTTTCAGCGTATCAGCTTAGATACCACTAGCCAATATGGCTGTGTGAAGTGTCAGTCCCTGCTTTGATTCAGCCTGATTCGGTGGCCGAATCTCCGGGTCCAAATCGAATTGGGAGACCCTTTAGTCTCTCCGAATTGAATCGGAACCCTCTGAATCGATTCGGAAAGAATCAGTGATTCGAACTTAGACACAACTTTAAATGTTTTTTTTAGGTACCAGGCGGCTCAAGGTACCAGGCGGCTCGTGAATACTGCTATGCTGGGGTGGATTGAGCATCCCACATGAGTGCGGGGGGCTCCCCAGCACACTCAGCAGCAGACCTGGAAGTGGACCAGAAGCACTTCTGGTCCACTTCTGGGTCTGCCAGGGAGCGCACAGGGCCTCCCCCCATGCCCTTCCCCCGGCTTGATGACTGGTGCCTCCTGGGTCTGGGGCGCAACTGGGGTCCCTCCCTGTGGCTGATCGCTGAGCGGGGGGATGCAGGGGACACCCCCCCCCCCCAGGGCGCTCCCCAGCAGACCTGAAAGTGGACCGGAAGTACTTCTGATCCACTTATGTGTTCACCGCTGAGCACGCTGGGGGAGGGAGGGCACGCTCTTGTGGGATGTTTCATGCACCCTACTATCACAGCATTCATGAGCTGTGCCTGTTACCTTGAGATATGTAGGAAAAAACATTTAAAGCTGTGTCTCCAGCATTGAATCTTCAGATTTGGATTCAGCTGAATTGATTCAGGTACAGCGATCCAAATCAGGGAATTGAATCACTGTCCCCGATTCGGGCCGAATCCGAATCGAATAGGCCCACTTCATGCACCCCTACTAGCCAAGTGGTGGGTAGACTGCAAAACCCATCCATGAAGCTATGGATATTTTGGGGCAGTTAGCATTTAGGAGTCATGGCCCTGACTATGGTTCTTATGTGCTGTCATACTGTCACCACTAGTAATATGTGTAGAAGTATGCTCATGATCAGAATGATAGCAGGCATGCATTATGGGTACATTGAATGAGATCATACATGGTACTTAATGCAGTGTGGTAAAGTATGATATTTGAAGTATCAAATGCCTAGAGACCCATGCATTGATGCTTCTATTAATTAAGAAAAAAAGTTTTACAGATATTTCCATTACGGCTGTTGTTGGGGAGATTTATAGAAGGTGGAAAAATAAACAAGTTATGGCTAGCAAGTTCACAAATATAGATTAGGCAAATTAATTATCCATTTGGCTATAACTTCTATTTTGACTTGCAGGAGGTAATGAAAAAGAAAATTAAACTGTTTTTAGTTTTTTAAGGATAAATGAGGAATGGGTTAGAGAACAACTGTTAATAGTGGGCAATCTAAAGGTCAAATGAGCTTGATGGATTGAATACTTTATTATTGGAAGAAACCATAGATTCTGGAAGTAATCCGTTAAAAACATTCTCTCATTTATCCTTGGAAATGGGAGCTGTGTCTTTGGAGACATGCCAAAGTAGGACTGCTAATTCATTATTACCACTTAAAGCAAATGATCATAGACCTACATCATCTAAAATGTCAAATGTAACTCCAGTTTCACAGATTTGAAACATAAATGTTGCAGATGTAACCAAATGTATGCCTTTGAAAGCAGATACTATTCTAAACTGGATATTAGATTTGGGGTGGGACGTACAGAAATTACTGTAATAAGTAAAACACATAATGATAGAATTAATTAAGTGAATAGTGCTTTGTAATTGGAACCATATTTCTTGACTTTTACAAAGCAGTACAAACACTCAATAGATACTGTGAAGAGGTTCAAATTACTAGACAGTACTAAACTGAATGGAAGTTTGCATATTTTTACTTATGTATAAACATATTTTTAAACCTATGAATTATTCTTTACACTGCTAAAAAAGAGCATTTAAATAGTATAATTCAACTAATGATAAAGCAAGCTTTCCTTGCTAGTTAATAATAACTGTACCTCAGCTTATGTCCCAATATATATTATGAGCATACAATGCTTAGAAATATATCAAAATATTTTGTTGCTCTGTATTGCTAAGCTTGGTTTGATATTATGCACATTATATCATTTGTTCACACATTATGCCAAAACAGCTGAAATGGCTAACTTTAAAATTGCATTGTCATATTTCCTTCAGAAACATTGAAGGTCAGTTTTTCAGATACTGTTGTTTTCAGGTATTAATGTTCCTTAACAATTATATTGAATTTGTCCATTATATTGCAAAATATTTAGTACCAAAAGTCCAGACGGGCTTCTTTCTTATACTTCTTTCAATGTCTTTTTAAACATTAATATCCACAATGGTTTAGACAGATTGAAAGGATATTTTCAGGTTACATAATATTGCTTCTTTGACATAAACAGAAATATATAAGCTAAAGAGATATGGTATGGAAATATAGGATTTGTATAAGGCATCCTTGGGATGGGA
This sequence comes from Alligator sinensis, assembly GCF_000455745.1. NCBI lineage: Eukaryota > Metazoa > Chordata > Crocodylia > Alligatoridae > Alligator > Alligator sinensis. Next base: position 283,102 of record NW_005842539.1, read on the forward strand.
GTCAGTGAAGAACCAGTAAATTACAAGCCTGCGAATGGCAATTTGGTTTGGTGGATAGGTAAATGAATGAAGAATGAGAAGATGAGCCAGGTGGGAAGACGATCTCTGGCCTTGTGAGAAACTCTGAAAGCTCAAAAAGTTTCCAGCTTTCCATTAGACACTGAGATTTTCTGAGATTTGAGACAGAGACTTTTTTGACTTAACATTTTTATTTTAGAAATATTCAAAACAAATGATGAAAGTGCAAAGTTATGTGGTCATCTCAGGGGACAAGCATGAAATACTTGTTAGCACCAAAAAAACAGCATGTCACCAGAGACTGAAACTCCCTCCCCTACATCCTTATGGGGTCACACATGTAGGACTAGCTGTCCACCTTCCATCTTGCAGAGGAAGATGGCTCAGCACAATACAAACTGTTCCATGTTTTGTTGCAAGGTGACATGTCCAAATTCAAATATGACACATTCCTGGACCAGGAAGCAGAAGAGTTGGAGGCCGTCATTGAAACTGGCCCCAGTGAGCTGGTTTCAGTAGCTTTTCAGAATTGCCATCTTAGCCTGGCCCATCAGGAAGTTGGTGAGGCAGATCATGCTCCCCTTGGCTACTCTTTATGGGATAGATATGATGTACACAATCAGAGAAGTCAAAGTCCAGCATGCTGAAGAGGGTGCTGGGTAGCAAAGATTGGCTGCAGCTCGGGGCAGTCCAGGAAGGTGTGAAAAGTTTCCTCCACCTCGTCCGTGCACAAATGGCAAGCCACCAATGTCACAAAGTCTAAATAGTGGACAAAAGTGCCTGAAGGCAGGGCCCCATGTAGCAGCCACCACTGGAAGTCACCATTTTTTTTTAGTGATGGGTAGCTTGTACAGGGTGTGTGCCAGCCTTGCTCTCGTGTTGCTGCCACTACGTGCCCCCTTCAAGTCATGTCATGGCAGGCAATGAGAGACAGGAGCTAGAACATCTAAAAGCCTTGGATAGTTGAAGCATTGCCCTTTGATAGGGGTTCAAGTCCCTCTTCTGCCATGCTCTCACATTGCAGATGAACACCCTAAGTACCAAATGATTGGTGGGCAGGTCTCTCAATAATTAACTGTTCTTTTCTTGGGGGTCCTTCTCACAACTGAATGCCACCAAGTTAGAGTCAATTTCTCTGTGCCTTTCTCTGGTCCAATTAATATGTCCTTATATGACAAGACCTCTGTCCAGGGCACTGTGGCACCTGCTCACTCAGACCCCTTGGGGTGCCCTTCACTATTGCTTTCTTGTCACGTCTTGTTGTTGTTCCCCCAAAAAGTTGAGAGGCTGCCCCAAGGAGTCCAGAGTGAGTCTAGTCCATGTCCATTCTGCCTTCAGCCAATCTGGCACAGCCTTCCCAGCTCTACTGATGTCCTATGACACCAGATGCCATAAGGATCATGTTTGTGGCCTCTGTCTGCCCTCATACCCATGCCTTGCAGATGTTACAGATTATCACTTCAGTGGGGAAACTCACCCCCAATGCAATGTTTGTCCCTTCAGGCCTCAAAACCTTTGACAGGGTTTTGGCCTTCCCGGCTTTGGCCCCCTTTTTCTGGCTGTGCTTCCTTTCAGCCAAGGTTCGCTGCTCTGGATGGTCCTGGGCATGACAGAAAACTTCACCCTGCTGGGGATGGGTGGCCTGGTGGGACTGTCTGTGGTGGGACAGTCCCCCAGAAATGCCAGGCCAGTGACCTCCCTGGTGAAAAGCAAGTATGGGGTGCCTCCTAACCCCAGCCACGCATCCCTGGTGGGTGAGATCGAGCAGGAGGAGCCCAGACTCACCGAGAGTACTGAGGCAGGGCCCAGGTTGGTGGAGGGACCTGTGGCAGTGCCCAGTCTCTGTGGTTGAGGTCTGAGGCTGCATATAGGAGCCAGCTTGAAGCTCCAGGGGGGTGAGACCCTGCGCCTTGGGGAGCTATTAAGGAAGCTCCCAGCGCCATGGGTAAAGGGATTGCCCAGGGATGGCTTGGGGTCAGGGCTTGGAGTCCTGGTCCCAGAGAAGGGATTGGAGCCCTGAGGTGGGTGGGTGGGTGTGTGTGTATGGGCTTGGAGCCCAGTGTGTGGGGCCTGGGGCCGTGTGTGTGTGTGTGTGTGTGTGTGTGTGTGTGTGTGTGTGTAAAGACAGAACCCAGTGCTAGCTAGCTGGCATCTGCGAGGCATGGGATCAGTAAGGAGAAGTCCGAGTTGTATATGTAGGCCCTTGACATCAGGACAGATAAATGGGCATCCTCCGCTGCCTGATTAATATCAGATAATTAGTAACATCGAGGTGTGGCAGGAGAGGAGGCAGGCGGCTGGCCCTAAGACAAGTGGGTGGGCCTACGTTTAGACCGGTCCCGGGATGCCCACGTGTTACACATCCCTCCACAGTGTTTCACCTTTGTCTTCAGTGTGTTTAGCACCTGCCATGGTCTCTTGGGCTACCCTCCCTCCTGAGAGCTCTGTCCCTTGTGAGGAACCAGCCCTGTCTTTCTGCAGGCATTGATCTTTAAGTGCCTTGGAGCACTGTTCCTTAGGTTTGGTGACTCTCTAGCTCTGGCACAGACATCCCTCTTAGGCCTAATAGGAAGCTTGCTCTTCCTGGTTGCAGCTTAATTGGTTCCAGCTGCCTGTTATCTCCACAGCCCAGTTAGCCTGCTGTGCCTTTCCCTAGCTAGTAACAGGAGCCTTTGGTTTCCTGTTATACCTGACTTAGTGAGATGGAACAACCCCAACAGCTCTGCCTTTCTGATTTAGATGGTATATTCTTCAGAGTAAGGATGATCTCTTCATGTATATCTAAAGACATCTTAGCACATTGGGACCTCTAGACAATATTGTAATACAAATAATTTAAAAAGCATCATGAATTAAAGTACTGTGTGATTGAGAAATGAAGAATCAACAATAAAAGGATAAAAGAATAGTTAAACAAAAGAACGGATAAATAATTTAACACCGCCATAATTAATGATAGGCAGCATGGATTAGTGAAAGGAGAGTGTCACTACAAATAAAGAGAGATTGTTTGAAGAAAATGGGGATGAATCTTTAAAATCATTACTGTTGCTGAACAAAGATGATAGACTATACTTTGCTGATGTGAAATGCAATAATCTCTGAACGGTGAATCTTCCATCCAGGAAGAGCACACACCAACTGCTGAAACGTCCTTAGCCTGACGAAGGGTTTTTGAACCGGAAAGCTTGCTTAATAAATATTCTCCCACTATTTGGGTTGGTCTAATAAAAGATATCAGATTCACCCAAGGAATCTTGTCTGCCTATGTCCTTAGACCAACACGGCTACAACCTACACCGCTGCATAATCTCTGAATAGTTTTCTGTCACTGAATTATTTTCTATAATTAATTTTTTTAGTGAAACCTGTAGAATTTGATGCTTCTCCATTTCACTGGAGAGGTTATTTGGATGATGCTGTGTGACTACAGAATACTGTTGTCTACAAGAGGCTTGGCAATGGTTTGACAGATTCCTAGATATGCAGCATTACATTTAAAGGCATGGACTGAAACAGCACAGGAAAAATGTGCAATACAACAACTAACTGATGGTTAACAATGGAGTGAGTTTGCAAATATTGTTAAATAAACAAATGCTTCCTAGACTAAGTAACCTTCACATAAGCAGTCTAGAAATGTCAAGACTTCTCAGTTTTAGAAAAGTGTTGATTAAGTTAAACTTTTTCTCTCAAAAATTTTCAATCTAATAATTTCAGTTCAAGGAAGTTCCAAACTTCATAACCTAGAATTGTTTTCTTTTCCTGTTTTATAAAGGACATTTTTTTATTCATGTATAAAAGGTACTATTTTCTGCATACTGCCTATTTTGTAATATTGCCATTCTTTCTGAGAAACATCAAAGGGACAGAGCAATGGAAGATATCCTATTATCTCACAATAACTGGCATTGTATCATTATGGTGTGTGATATGATATATTTTCATGCTGCTGTAATAGGCAACAATGAACAGTTCTAACAACAGCTAAAGAAATGGAGATGCTTTAAAATTCTTCATTTAAAAACATAAATGGATCATTGTTCCTTAACTTTTCTTTCAAAATTACCCATTTAAAGATGCTTTTGGACAGCTCAGTATAGTTTTATAAGGCTCATCTGTTCAGGCTCTGATACCACAGTTTGTAAAATCAAGTTGTGTAAAGTGTTTTGTATTCTTTGGCTAAAAGGTGGTGCCTGCAGTCATATTGCTTTTAATCATCTTCCTTCTCCCATATCTGATGCAGCACCAGTCTCTCTTTTCCAAACTCTATAGATGACAGTCCAGGGTAGATTGTATTCCAGCTGTTATTATATGAGTCTAAGTGCAACCTTACTCCACTCTGAACTACCTAGGCTGGGAGTACTGGGACTGTGTTGGGTGAAAGACTGGAAATTGGGTATAGAGCACACAGGAGGAGACTAGAATTGCCATGGTAAGGAGAAGGGGATTGAGCTGAAAAGGCTCTGAAGAATTTAGGACTGTATAAACAAAGACAATAGGACTGAGACAAGGAGCCAGGTGGAGAAGAGAGACAATTAGGAGGAGGACAGAGGGCAGAAGAAATCAAACTGTGGGGAAGATGCAGCAAAGTCTGTGCCACTAAATGTTCTCCCCTCCAGAGACTGGGATGAACTCAAGCTTGAATATTTTGCCTTCAAAAACAGGTTTGAATAGTGCACAGTATATGAGCCATGGTGTCCCACATTAAATAATGAAGATAAAATATTTCATGACTGTTCATTCAGTGAGTACCACCCATCTCATGAATTTGATGAAGCAGGGATCCTGTGGAAATGGTCATATTGTTAGAGACTTTGACCCCAGTAGAAATTGCCAGTGTATAGGTGCTCATTCATTTTTTCCCAGAGGACAAATGCTGCATCCAAGAGCAAGGTCTTCCAGGTTGACACCAGGAAGATCTCCCTTGCAAGAGAATTTCTCTCAATAGAAGGAATGCCTGTTTGCTCAACACTTCCATGCCTGGGAGGAGTCGAGCAGCAGTTTTCCCTGTGTGTTCCCCAGACTGGGTCGGGCGGCAGGGGGAAGGGTGGTGGGTGACATTGCCCTGCTGTTCCTTCTCCTCCTGGAGACTGGGAGAGAAAAGATGTGAAGGGGAAGAGCAGCCATCCACTGCTCCCTGTACATTCTTCAATATGGGCAATAAGCAGGAGGCATTGCCCCACTGCTCCTTCCCCTCCCAGAGACTGGGAGGGAGTGGACCAACAAAGCAGTGCTCCTTGTGCTACCCTGGACCGGGGGGTCCCCAGTCTGGGGAAGGAATGGGAAGACTTTCTGCACTACTCCATTATCTGTGGGGACTGGGGAATGAAGCAGCTGCTGCTCTCTGCACCTTTCCCAGACCAGGATCACAGTATCGCTGGCCTGGGAAAGGTGAGGAGAGTAGTGGAGGGGGGCACATACAGGCTGAACTGCCTGTCCCACTCCCTCTCCTGGAATGATTTCTAGTGTTGCAGTTTTCACAGAAATTTCCACAACTAGAAAGGGAAGCACCTGTTCATACCCTGTCTCTGTGCACAAGGATGCTGAATTAAAATTGCCCATTCAACCTTAATTCTGGCATTTCCTAAGTTTTGACTGCATGCCTTACCAACCATAATAAGAGCATGTGTATGTAATAAAAATACATACCCTAGAAACCATATTAAGCGGTAACTGAGAAAAGAAATAAAATGTAGCATTACATCTTTTGAATGTTTTGTGTCATGTAACATTTCCACTGCTAATTAGGAAGTTACTTCATGTTTAGAAGGAAACGATTTTCCTTATATTGTAACCTGTAACAGTTCTTTCAGAGTAATGAGTATTATGCTCTTGTCTAATGGTAAACAGGAATGCTGTCTGGAGAGTTTAAGACAAACAAAACTCTAAAGAGCTGTGCTAATTCAATGGAAGAATCAAATTATGTTTAAAATGCCATAAACGAGTACTCTCATTTATGATGCTTTCTTTCTCAAAGACCCAGTGGAATCCTTTGGCCTATTTTTGAATAAAATGAACACAATTACAACCAAATATTAGAGTGGGAGCTATTAAGGAGATCAACAGCAAAGCAGAATTGAGAAAATTGAACCTTAAATTTTTCTCTTAGGAGTTAATCTGTGGCAAGTCTAGTATACTCCAGGTTCAGCAAACTGTGATGATACAACATCTAGGTTAAACAGCTTTTTCAATATTACTCCAAAATAAAATGAATCTAATGCACCATTTCCTACCAACCAGTTTCCTGAAGAGCACGTGCAATAAATACAGGAAACCCTTGCCATTTGTGGGGGGATATGTTCTAGGGATTCCCGCAAATGGGGAAATCTGTGAATACGATCATGAACGGCGGTGGGAGCATGGCGGTGGTGGCAGGAGCCTGGTGGCGGCAAGTGTGGAGCTCCCGCAAACGCCGCTTGCACTGTTGGTGCTGGGGGGGAGCATGGCAAGAGCATGCGGGGAGAGAGCATGGGTTCGAATATTCGCACCATGAATATTTGAAACAGCAAATCACAAATCCACAAATGGTGAGGGTTTCCTGTAACAAAGTCACAGTAACTGACTGATCCTGACCTACCCATACGGAAAGTTTCTATAGGATGTTTTAGACAATTATAGCATTTCTCTTTGTTTTATGAACCATCCTATCAAGTAAGCAGAAAATTGTGACTCTACTAGACAAAACTAAGAAGTAATGATTAAATGATACAGGGTTTTGGAGTCACTTTGTATGACCCAGTTAATTTAATTTAATTATTTTGAAACGTGTAGCTATTCTCTAAGGATTATACAACTGAGGAAGGCACTGACAATTTAGTCACTGATATACCTTGCCATACGCAGAATGACTATTGTACCATCTGGTGCAGTAATGGAAGAGGCTACCCCAAGAAATTAAGCAACAACAGGCTGGTTGCAAGACCCTTCACTCCATAGAGTCAGTTTCATGATAACAGGGTGATTATTTTTCATGTTTTTTCCTCTTTATTATTATTTTATTAATGATGTTTTTATTGACCCCAAAATGAGCGTGGCACAACAGCATGTGATGAACAGGGGCAAGGGAAGATGTGGAATAGGACATTGGTAGTGGCAGTAAGAACCCATGGATATGTAGTAAACGAAGCTTTATATCTTAAGGGTTCTAGTTTTAATTCCCCTACTTCTCATTGGTGAGATGCTACAGGGAATTTCTCAAGGATGGATTTGAATAACATAAGCTAGATGGCTTAAAGAAGAGGTTTAGAAAAAGATACTTTGTCCTCAAGGGTTAAAAAATAGGTACCCTGTGTAGTATACAGGAGTGGTATTTAATTTTGTCTACTTAAAGGGCTATATTGGATGCATGTCTAATGCAGTCATACAGTGCAACAGAGTAGAAATGCAGTCTTTCATAGTGTCTTTCATAGTTGTGTTAGCAACTCCCAAATGCTCTCTCCAGAGTATAGGCACTGTGCCTGAGATGTTACTCTCAGGAGGATGTGCATAGGGACCATGTGGTTAGTGAAATAGTGTAGGTTAAGCCCTGGCACCCTCTTCTCAGTCCAGCTGAGCAGAGCAGAGCAGGTTAGACTCCAAGTAGGGATTTGCCCTGAGAAGTATCTGCTGTCTCCTTGAGATAGTAGCTTAAAGGCATTACTCTGCATTTTATGCATTCCAAGAAAAATCTGTTTCTCAAGATGTATTTGGATATTGATTGTGCATGTTTGAGTATACATAAACGTATTTAAACATAAATGTTAAGCCAAAGAATATTAATAAAAGTTTTAATATCCTGTTTGTTGTTTATATTCTACCTCTCTAAAGTATGCAAACTACACACTACCCACATTGCTGCTGTTCTAAGAAGCTAGTTGTAGAAAACATAAGCAGGAAGTAAAATAGTTGCAATTTACAGCAGATGCATCCAACAGAATGTGAATTCTGAAAATATGTTTAAAGTAATCAAACGTTTTTCACTTCCAGAGACTTTTTCTTAACACTTAACACATTTTTTAAGTTTTTTTTTTTTAATTAGTTTGCTATGTTGCTTCTTGGTTTTAAATGGGGGGGGGGAAGGGGGGTTGGGTTTTTTAAAATTTTGTTTTGGTCCCAGTGTATTATACAGGATAGCAAACAGCAACCATGTAGCATATTATTGCTGTGGAACATGTTTTGTAAGGAAACTCACAAAGCAAAACAGAATAGATCATGCAGTTATTATCAGGGATCGGGGTTTCAGTTTACTGTGGGAAAATCAGATTTCCTCATTTTAAGGAGAAAAATGCTGATTTTCTCCTTTAAAGGAGAAAAATATGGGAAATGGCAGGTTTCCTCGTGAAGGCTGGCACAGTTCCAGCCTGCAAGGGGCTGGGTGAAGCCAGAGGAGGGTGATCAGGTGGGGGAGCCATGTGCATGTGTGTACACACATGCACATGGCAGCCAGGCAGCATGGAAGGTAACTCCTGCAGCTCTCCACAGGTAAGTTGGGGGTAGGGGGCGTTGAGGCCCCCATAGTGAGGGAGGTAGGGAGGGGGTTGGGCAGGGCTGGGGCTGGTGCCCAGCCAGGATGGTGCATGGGGCCTGGGGTCCAGGGCCAAGGCAGGAATGTGCAGCTGCAGGGCCCAGCTGGGGAGTGGGATGGAGCTGCAGGCTGCTTCATGGGGAGCAGCAGGAGACTGGCTCCCAGCTCTGTGCATACTCCCAGCAGGAGCATGAGGGGCATATGCCCCCCAGATTTGTGCATGGGGTGGGGATGGAAGTGGGCTGGGTGGTGTCGTCTCAGAGCTTCCCACTCTGGTACCCTTCTCCTGGGGGCCTTTGTGGTCCAGTGGGTGAGACCTAGTGCAGCAGGGCAGAGCATGGTGGGGAGGCTTGGTACCACTACCAGGAGCCCTGCATTACCAACAGGGCAGGGAGGGAGAGGGCAGAGGGCTTCAGGTCATGAGTGAGGGGCACCCCAGCAGAGGTGTCTTGGGGGGTGAGGGGCAGTGGCAGGGCCAAGGGGCTGTGGGTTGGGAGTGAGGGGCACCTGTAAGGCTGGGGGGTTGGAGGGCTGTTGGTGGAGAGTAAGGGGCACCAGTAGGACCAAGGGGCTGTGGGTTGGGAGTGAGGAGCACCAGCAGAGCCAGAGGGCTTTGGGTTGGGAGTGAGGGTCACCGGCAAGGCCCAGGGGGTTGTGGGTTGAGAGTGAGGGGCAGCTGGACCTGCATTCTGGTTAGCAGGGTGGGGGTGGGGGGCGGGCACAGGAGGAGCTTTGATTTTTCCATGATAAACTGGAAATCAAACACCAAAATTTATAGAAATTTAGAATTTATTTTATTGAATAACTGAGGCTTCCAAATTGCTTTAAAATTGTAAATATATTAATAAAACTTTGCGTTCAACTGTTAGCTATATATATAGTGGCATTTCATTTTAATCACAGAAAAACATGAATTTTAGGGGGGTGGGAGGTGTTAATCAGAGAATTTACACTTTTTTAAACAGAGAAAACCAGGATCCTTGATTATTATAGAGCTTTAGAATTCACAAATAAACTTCTTGGGATAGACTGTTCATTCCAGTTCTCAAATTGCCTATTAAGTTAAATATAAATAATTCATACATATAGAAAAAGTATAGAATTTGTTTTGAATTACCTTATTTCAAATACCTTAAACATTCACTTATCCTCACTTTTTAATAATAAAGCTATGCCCTTTCATGCTTAGAAAAAATGTTCATTCTAAAATTGCTTTCAGACTATAACATGTATTTATTAGTAACACTGAAAATTTTTATTTCTGCAGCTGTGACTCTGAAAACAGGTACCTTGGAAATCCACTCAGGGGAACATGTTACTGTGAGTAATTAAACATTTCATTTTACTCTAATTTCACAAGTAATCCGTAAATGTAATACAATAGATTTGTAATTCCCCCATAAAGCAAACTAGAAAGAGCCAGGACTTGTGATAGGGTGGCCAGAGGTGAACTGTGCCACGCTCTGAGAGCATCTACCTGTGCTATTGATGTGCCTGAATAAACTCTAGCACAGTTCTCGTTGGAGTACCAGGGCTTCACTAAGCATCAGGATGGGGAAGTACTAAGGGCACCTACTGTGGGGCTTAGATGTCTCTATCCTAATGCTAGGAGCATGGGGAACAAGCAGGAGGAACTTGCACTCCTGCTTACAAACAAAGAATTCAACCTGGTTGGGCTAATAGAAACCTGGTGGGACCCTACCCACAATGTGGCCCGCACACCTGTTCCTGGGGCAACCGCCTGCCTTCTCACCTGCCATGCCTTGTTAATTAGTCAATTGATGTTAATTAGTGGGAGGCTGCCCTTTTACTGCCCCGATGCCAGGGGGCACTATCTGCGGCTCCGTTTCCTCCCCTACACCGCAGCCCATGCCTCGCTGATGGAATTGACTCTGTTCGGTCTGGGCCTTGTTATAATCAGGCCCCCTTTTTCCCTCTCTGGGCCCTGCGTGATCCTGTCTTGCTCTGTACCCTCCCCTGGGGCTCCTTAATGTGCAGCCCTCTCTCCTGGGGCTCCTCAACGTGTGGCCCCCTCTCCTGGGGCTCTTCAATAAAGCTGTGCCCTCTCCTGGGCTTCTCAAAATGCTGCCCTCTCTCCTGGGGCTTCTCAACTGCCCCCCCCCTTTCTGGGGCTGGGGTCAGTGCACCCCGAATGCTGTGCCATCACTGGCACTGGGGTCCCCACACAGCTGGGTGCCCCCTATGAGGCCTCCTCCAACCCCTAATAGCCTTGCCCAAACCACCAGTATTTAAAACAGCAACAAAAACACAACCCCCTGGGCTGTAACATAAATTAAAGCCGCCCGGCTAAAACATCATTCCTCAAAACACCCCATGGATCCTCCATCCTTCACCCGGCTCATGCTGTACCTGTGGTCAGGCCTCTCCTCTCAGCTTTGCTCAGGGAGAGCTCCTTCCTCCCTGGCTGCTGGTAGGGAACTGCCAGCCTGGCCTCAGCCCCTGGGCTTTATATGGGAGCCCGGGCCTGCCACTTCTGGTCAGCTGACCTCCTCTGGTTGCCCTGGCAACCAGCAGCTGTGCTCATTACTCCCTGCTAGGGCTCTTTCCCTAGTCAGGGCATGTAAGTGCTCTGTGACAGGCAGTGTGTTCAAAGGACCTGGTTGTCATGGGTGACCTAAACTTCCCAGACATCTGCTGGGAGGAACAGGCAGCCAGGTCTATCCGCTCATGTAAGTGTCTAACCTGCTTACATGACCTTCACCTACCACAGCAAGTAAATGTTCCCGCTAGGGGAAATGCCTTACTAGACTTGGTGCTGGCCACAGGGGATGATTTGATGGGAGATCTGCAGGTACAAGGTAACCTAGGGGATAGTGACCACCTATTGATAGAGTTCACTATCCGGCGAAAGGTGGGGAAGATAACTGGTAGGGCTGAAGTGCTAGACTTCAGGAAGGCCAACCTCAACAAGCTCAGGAGATTAGTTGGGGAGGGACTGACAGGCAAAAGCATTGGAGAGATGGGAGTCTAGGAAGGGTGAGTGTTTCTCAAGGAACTGATCCTGCAAGCACAGAAAGGGACCATCCCAGTACACATCAAGGTGGGGCAAAAGAGCAAAGAAACCCTCTTGGTTGAGCAGGTAGCTCCGCACTGTAGCACCCTTGTGTCCCAGCCAGCCCGTTATTGTCTGCATGTGCGCTGTAGCACGCTAACTCTGCCATAGGATAGTACTTGTCAGGCAGTACTATCCTATGACAGAGTTAATTAGTTTACTGTGGCCTAATAGCGCCACACATGCAAACAATGACACTTTATTCCAGAGCTAATTAGTCGACTCCACAGTAAAGGGCACATGTAGATGCAACCACTGAAAAAGTATGCCATGTATGTTGAAATCTCATGTTGACTGTAGCTAGCTGTAACACAAGTGTCTGTCCTAGATAAGTATTACCCCTGTGCAGGAATGATCTGGATTGAAGCCTCCAGGTGCTACCACAATATACTGTAAATGTTTATCAGTGATGGTGAAGGAAGACCAGGCTTCATGTCGCGGGCTAGTCTACATACTCACAGAGGCTGGTTGGGGCATGAGGGTGCTTCAGTACGGGGCTAGGCAGCAGGCAGCCCCTACACTGAGGCATCTTGTTCCCCAGCCAGCCCCATCAGCATCTACACATTCATTGTGACAGAGTAAATAAGTCCACCATAGGATAGTACTTGTCTGTCAGTGGTATCCTACAGTGGAGTTAATTAGTTTGCTCCATCCAAATACAATTGCACATGTAGATGCTGTCATTTTTACTGTGGAGTTAATTGGGCAACTCTGCAGTAAACTTCTCATACAGACATGCCCTCTGTCATAATCTGGCCCAATTATTAATGATTTACCCCACCGTAATTTAAATTTTAATAGAATTGCCTCTGAATATATGCCAAGACAAATGGTTGTGCTACTTAGTTTCCTTTAATCTTTGACCATGCTTTTGCAATGTAGATATTGAAGGCTTTGTTTGAAGGTCTTGCTTCATAATGACTTTATGGCATACAACATCTAATAAATAAATGTTATGTATTTGTTTTATTAATTTCACTTTACAACTTAAAGAGTGCATAAAATTGCAAGACAAATAATTGTCAGCCATTAGGTTGAGACACAAGTTCGTTTCTTGGAAATTATTAAAGTGAATCATACTTTCAACAGAAACGCTTAAGCTGAAGTGTAAAATCTCTCAGCTGAGGTTAATTCTTAAATACCAGGTTTCCAGAGTACTCATAGTTGCCCAATAATAGACCTAATTGAAAACATGCTGTAAAACTCCGTCCTACATTTATTCTTAATCAAACATAAAACATTGCATACAAGCATTATATACCCAGCAAAATGTTTTCTTATTTCAAAAATAGCAATTCCAGTATTTAGAGAGCTGGACTTTTGTATCCACTCATTTGATTAATTATACGAAGAACACCTGAGAAGTTGTACCATTTAAAAAAATACTTTCAGCTTATCAATCTGTACTGTGCATATGTTTTGGATGGTGGGTGTAAACATTTGTTTTGTCTTTTAAAACTAAATGCAATTACATTTAAGAGATACAAAATAAATGACAGTAATAAGATTTGCAGACTTCAGAAACCTCCAGGAGAGACCTTATTCTTTCACTATCCTGTAGCAGTTGCATCTATAAATCTTGTCTGAGACAAACTCTGCTATATCCAAGATAGCCTTTCACCTCTAACTCACTAGTTTTATTTGTCTTTTGTCAGGTTTTAAAATATTTTAAAGATATTGTAGCTTTCCATTGATAAGTCTTTGAATACTTTGAGTAATTTAAATACATGAAAATATTTTCAAAGTTATCCAATCTGATAGTAATGAGGGGCCTGTAAGGTCTTAAATTAAGTAGATGCTTTGTTCTTACAGCTAATGGCTCTTGCATTATGCTAGGGGAAAAAATAAATGTGATCTTATTAATTTGTGTATAACTAACTGCTGTCTGATTCCCATGACAACTGTGTATTAGAAAAGTAGATAATTTTATGAGTTACATTTTGGGGGAAAAAAACCCTATACATTTTAACATGAAGAGATTCTGAGAGATCTTGTCTAAATAAATTGGCTTAATGTTTTAAATAGCACTTTCACTAGGATGGTCATTTGGAATAATACAATTTATTTATTTTAGCAGACATGTATTTGGTTGGTACTTTTATATGTTCCATTTGTTGTTTTCTGAGATTCTCAGGTCAGCATAAAAATTGTCTCTTTAAGGGCCATGTTCTTCTTTGGCTCATTTCTGCAGCAATGAGGCATTCCT
>NW_005842539.1:296935-302303 GCF_000455745.1 Alligator sinensis
ACATCACAAGACTAAGTAGTGTTCAGCAGTGAAATAAATACCTTATTAATTCACATACCACACTCATTTTCTTCCCGAAAATTAGCAATTGAAATTTTGTGCGCATATCTTAAATAAAGAGACTGATTCTGAATGGTTTGGTTAAAAGGGAAAATCTTTTTTTTCCCTTCAATCAGAAACAAGGTCCATGTCTTATTTGAGGGTATGTGATACACGAATAAATACAGTATTGTTCAAAGGTAGCCAACTATGAGCTATAAGCAGCATGGGCTTATAAAGAATCACAGGTGACTGGTAGGGGGGGGTACGTGGGGGCATGTGCCCCCCCCCCCGAGCCTGGCCCGGGATTGGCCCCCAAAAGTGCTGGGGGGGGGGGGCTGTTGATGCATCCCAGCTCAGCACTGCTTAAGACTGGGCCAGGTCCAGAGCAGGTCCCCGCTGACCCGATTGTATGGCCAGGGACTGCGCTCTGCTTCCCTACCCAGCCCTGCCCTCCCTGCCAGCGCTCTGGAGCCTGGAACGTCAGAGAGCACTCCAGCCAACCAGAGCACTGCCCTGCCTTCCTCCCCCACGCGGGAGTGGATATGGGGCTTTTGGCTCACCCCTGGGCCTGCCCACATATTGTGCACCCCCAAACTCAGGTGACACCAGTCGCCCATGTAAAGAATAAAACTTCCAAGCAAACTAGATTGATTTAAAAAAAAAAAAAAAAATTACAAAATGAAGGGATGAAAGGGAATCCACTAGTACCCTATACGTGAAGTTTTTAGTTTAGAAATTATTAGTTTCATCCCTCTTCTGAGCAACACCTACACACATGCTTAACTTTATCTTTAAGCATGTATGTAAGTGCTGCCCTTAATAGGGCTTGTATTCTCTTTGTTTTGTTTTTCAGTGAAGTGGCAAGACTCAGTCTTGCAGGTTATTGAGTAATGTGCATCAAGTGCTGAGTATCAATCCCTTTTTTTGTAGGTTTGGAATCTAGGAAAGTGACTTGTAAAGGCTAGGAGGAATTGTATCAGATATACAGGGCTGCCAAATGTCAAGTATGTAGCACTCTTGTCACTTGTTACCCTGTCCTAGGTGAAACGTCACACATCCAGCCAGGAAACGGTGGGCATGGTCATTGTGCCTCTTGCCTGCTAGAGGCCCCTGGCACACCTGCATATACCAGCATCTAAATGTTTCTTTTCCTTGTTCTTCTGCTGGATTAAGGCTACAAATAAGCAACTAGGAGATGATGGTAGTATCAGCTGGAGGGGAAGATGATGGGCCTCAGTTAAAGCTCCCATACTGGCCATTGGTTTATTTTCCTGACCCTGTAGACAGTGACAGGAGTTTCCCACCTACATGAAGTGAAGAAGACTAAAAATGTGATGAAAGATAGAGAAACTTGGAAGAATGAGATTCATATAGCAGATATGCTAGTAACTTGCAAGGAAATCATCTAATAACGGGTATTATGCTGGAGGGTGAAACTTAGAAAGGAGGGATGGGAACAAGACATCAGGGTAATGGAGAAGAGCAAAATAGACATTTGATATTATTGTAATATAGTATTTAAAAAGTGGAACGCTGATTTGGTATATATCTGTGGAAGTATGGCATCACTGGACCAGGGGTAGTAGTCCCTGTGGGACAGGTATGTGAGGCAAAAGGACTTGGCTGTTGGCTTGCTGAGTGCCTCTCTTTTCATTAAATATAGCTCATTAGCAACAGATATTTAGCAAATTAATGAGCACTCTCTTAAGTTGTAAGTGGAGTGATTGCTTGTAAGAAAATATTAAAGATGCACGCACGCATGCACGCACACGGTAGTTGGCTAAACAAATTACATTGGGAAAGCCAGGGAAATCAACAGATATGTGAATGATCTGGGTTAAATGAAGAAGACAAGTTATTGAGCAAGATATCGGTAAACCAGAGGTAATGAATGTGTTGAAATTTAAAAATGAAAAGTTTAGGATGAACAGAGGATATTTTTTCCTTTCAGCATAATCTACTAGGATGTGAAGCAAGCAGTCTCTCAAGAGATGTAATAGAAGTCTCAGGGTTTGTGGTATTTAAAATTAATTGAACAATGAATGCACTAATAAATATAGAACAGGGAGCAATAGTGCCTAGACAGGGAGATATCTTAGATGAGGTATTAAGTCTTCAGTTTCTAGACTCTCTGAGGATTTCAAACTTTGCTGCTATTAAAATGATTTTGATTTCACAGGTTTTTCATGACTTTATTGCACAATTAAAAAAAAAATAGAAATGGCACAGTGTGAGAGAATTGTTAAACACACATGGTCTTGATAATTAGAAAATGTTTGAATCAATGTAAGTTTTATCAGTCATTGAAGTGCATCATATGTTTTCAAGTATATCAAAGATATTGATGTTTCTCTTTACAAAATTAATTGATACATAATACCACGGAGAAGTTCTACACAAAGGAGCAGGGCCACACATTTAAAATGTTCTTTTTATTTAGGTGTCAGCTGAACACAATAAAAATACTCTGACACATGTATTACAAATTGAGTTCAGGACTCTGGCTCTACTGCTCATAGAAAGTCTTCATGTCCCTAAGCATAATGCTGGTGTATAAGCCAATGTTTTAGGGAATGGCTGAAAGCTGATTTGGTGCACGTAAGTGAATTCAGAATGGAGGAAAGTGATGGTTTGCAGCTGAATTATGCATGTATGCAAATTGTGAATACATTGCGTCACAATGCATTTATATTTTTGTACTTTGGTTACTCAACCAATGTGATATATGTCAGTGAATTTGAAATAGCAAATTAAGCATCCAAATTGCTGGATTAGTTCTTCGTGTATCAGCATCAGAAATATATGTATGGAATCTGTGCTCCTGGGTGCAAATGACCAAATCACAGAAACAGATGTTTCTAGACTGATTGGTAGGTAATAGCGGGATTTATGCCACTTCTGTATTTCAACTTTGGGTTGCATTCAGACTGAGTTCTTTTGGGTGTTATTTCATTGATATGCTAAGGTTCTAGCAATGCTGTGATTTTAATTTGGTGAGCTAAGTTTATAGCATGCAGAATGTTGGCTTGTTAAAACTCACATGCTTTAAAAGGAAATTAGGCCCTTGTGCATGGACTTCTACCGGCCTAGACTTTAAGGACAACGTTTGCTAAAAAGAAAGATAAATAATTTTTAAACATACGTAATTTATACATTTTAGATGTACAATCTGGCAAGATTGATCCTACATTTTGACAAGTAGCATGGTTGATCGAGTCTAATACCTGTGCAAACATGAGCCTACATCGATGAAAGAAAAGGTTTTTTTGTGCATATATTATATTACCTGCTATTCAAAAGCTGTGTATCCACCAGCAGAGACCAGTGTAAGGTTACTCTGAAAATTATGTTTTAAGTATACAAGATTTTGAAAATTGATGATTATACAAAACTATTATATCAGGGTTTCTATGTCTGTTCTTTCTGCCTCGCAGTCTTATTTTATTTTTAATCAAAATAACTTATCTGTCCAGTCACCCACTTGCACTTGTTTTCTCTTAAGATTCCTTTCCCAGTGTTCAGTGTTTTCTTCTCCTTTTTGGTATAGCAGTATTCTCTTGTCCACTGTAGAAGTTCTTTCTTTGGCTACATTTGAGGAGGATTCCTTCCCTGGATACAGCCAATATTGGTGTATTGCTCCTTCTGTTTGACATAGAGCATGCCTGAATATCTTCCAGTAAATTTACTGACTGTCAGTAAAAATTTAGACTAAAAATGGCTGTCAGTATGAATTCATACTGGCCTTCTCCAATGACCACCTTGGTCCTTAACTGATTCTCCACCACTCTTGCCCACGCTCTTAAAGTGTGAGACATCAATTTGACTCCCCGATACTTGTCACAATCCTGGACATCACCTTTCTGCTTGAATATTGGCACCAACACACTCCCTCTCCATTCATTTGACATATTCTCTGTTGTAAATATCGCTTTAAATAGTTTCCACAGTATATTGATTTGTTCTTCCCCAAGACTTTCCAAACTTCTATTGCTATATCATTGGGTCCTGTTGCTTTCCGATTCTTTATTTTGTTCAATGCTCTTTTTACATCTATTTTTCTCATGGCAGTCACTATGCCTTGGTTTTTTGTGACATTTGCTTGCAAACTTCTTGCGTTCTCTTTCTTCATCAGACTTTCAAAATAGTTCTTCCACCTGTCCTTAATCTCCTTGTTTGTCAACAATCTCCCAGATTTATCTTTTATCATTCTCACATGCATCATATCCCTTGTCAATCTCTGTCTTCCTTTAGCAGTCTTGTACATTTCATGATCTACATCATGAGGCTCTGACAAACGTGGGGGAAAAAAAATTTACCAGAAGCAGCAGTGAATTACTTTGACCTGGGTCTGCAGTGTCTATGCAGATTGGGTGCTTCTGGTGGGCTTTTTGGGGCTTTTGTCCAAAGCTGATTCAATTGGCTAGTAGATAAAAGTGTTAACAGAGCCCCATTTAGGTGCCTGATATATACAGACATTGGGAAAGCTGGGTCCAGCTAACACACTGCTTCTTCTGGGCATGCACTGGGCATGTGCATGAGCATGCCGAGTTTAAAGTGCCATTTTGGATTTTTGGCCAACTGCAAGCAGCCTTGATGATTTTACAGATGTTATTACAGCCAGATGCTCTTCCCGACACTAACGCTTCTTTATAATCTGGGTTTTAGACCAATATCCATGGCAGAGTTGGAAATGTCTTACTGAAAACCAAACGTTTAAAAAAATTTCTACCGTGGTTGATGGAAGATTGGATAGAGTATGCCCTCAGCAAGTTTGCATATGATTCAAAAGCTGGGGGGAGTAGTGGATATGCTTGAGGGTAGGGTTAAGATTCAGAAAGACCTTGACAAATTGGAGGATTGCGCCAAAAGAAATCTCATGAGGTTCAATAAGGGCAAATGCAAAGGATGGAACAATCCCATGCACCGGTACAGGCTGGGGACCAACTGACTTAAACAGCAGCTCTGCAGAAAAGGACCTGGAGGTTACAGTGGACAATAAGCTGAATATGAGCCAACAGTGTGCCCTTGTTGTGAAGAAGACTAGCGGCATACTGGGCTGCTTTAGTAGAAGTGTTGTCAACAGATTGAGGAAGTGATTATTCCCCTCACCTGTGTGGTAAGGCCACATCTGGAGTCCTGTGTCCAGTTCTGGGCCCCCAACTACAGAAAGGATATGGGCAAATTGGAGAGAGTCAATGCAGAGGGCAGTGCAAATGATTAGGGGGCTGAGGCACATAACTTCTGAGAAGATTCATAGATTCATAGATGTTAGGGTCAGAAGGGACCTCAATGGATCATCGAGTCCGACCCCCTGCATAGGCAGGAA
>NW_005842539.1:302620-313355 GCF_000455745.1 Alligator sinensis
GGAAGTGTCACCTCCTTGGACCTATTCGTCATGCATCTGCTGATGCACGATAAAGTGCCATTGGCTTTTTTGATGGCTTCGTCACACTGCCGACTCATGTTCATCTTGGAGTCCACTAGGACTCCAAGATCCCTTTCCACTTCCGTGCCACCCAGCAGGTCATTCCCTAGGCTGTAGGTGTGCTGGACATTTTTCCTCCCTAGGTGCAGCACTTTGCATTTCTCCTTGTTGAACTGCATTCTGTTGTTTTCTGCCCACTTGTCCAACCTGTCCAGGTCTGCTTGCAGCAGTTCCCTTCCCTCCGGCGTGTCCACTTCTCCCCACAGTTTTGTGTCATCTGCAAACTTGGGCAGAGTACATTTCACTCCCTCGTCCAAGTCGCGGATGAAGACATTAAAGAGTATCGGTCCAAGGACCGAGCCCTGCGGGACCCCATTTCCCACACCCTTCCAGGTCGAAGCTGACCCATCCACCACGACTCTCTGGGTGTGTCCCTCCAGCCAATTCGCCACCCACTGGACTGTGTAGTCATCCAAGTCACAGCCTCTTAACTTGTTCACCAGTATGGGGTGGGATACCATATCGAAGGCCTTCCTGAAGTCTAAGTATACGACATCCACCCCTCCTCCTGTGTCCAGGCGTTTTGTAACCAGGTCATAAAAAGAGACTAGATTAGTCAGGCACGATCTGCCTGCTACGAACCCGTAGCGGGAAGAGGCTGAGGGAACTGGGTTTATGTAGTCTGGAAAAGAGAAGACTAAGGGAGGATTTAATAGCAGCCTTCAACCAGCTGAACTGTGGTAACAAAGATGAAAAAGCTCAACTGTTCTCAGTGGTGGCAGATGACAGAACAAGGAGAAATGGTGTCAACTTCCTAAATTCTTTCGTGGATTAAGTTATTCCAAATAGCTAACCTAAGCTTCCCTTGCTGCAAATTTCATAGATTCATGAACCTATGAATCAGGTGGTTGGAGTAGATGACCTCCTTAGGTCCTTTCCACCCCTAATTTTCTATGATTCTATGATGTTGAACCTAGTCCTTTTAACTAGGGCCTAGCAACAGGACAGGGCCTGGAAAAATAGTTACATTTGCATTACGTAAAACATGTATCAGTGAAAACTTGTGTCAGCAAAAAAGTGTGGCTGTTAGTTAAAAGCTTGCAGATTGTCAGTAAAAAATAAATAGAGGGAGGTGTGGCCTAACACCTTCCCGCTATGACTAAGGTCCTTCCTCTGACAGCCACACAAGAAAGTCTAGCAGGCTTTATACACACAATGCCTTTTTTTCTTCTCTTCCACTGCTCATTTGAAATAATTTCAGAGTAAGTGTGCATACTTGCTTAAAGTCCAAATATGTGTCTAGATTGCATCATGCTATTTATAGTCACTAGGCAGATCACTGCAACCTGCGCCTGTGGGCCTTTTTCTCCTTTTCAGGTAACACCCTAAGTCAGGGAAGTGGGAATCATTGTAGCATTTCCTTTGGGTCACAAAAATTACTTCACTTTCAAATTAAGCAACACTGTTAAGTGTTTAATGAAGTAGATTGAACAAGGATACAAGATCTTCCTTCAAATGTTTTTATGCCAGTGGAAGAGAGAGAACGCCCATGTAACCCTGATTATTTCATTGTGTGGCACTGGACCACTTACGGGTTTGATGAGTCTGTTACTGTCTCCAAATTAACCAGGTCCCTTTAACTCAAGCAATAGAGAATTGTGCTTTTAAAGTTAGAGGTCAACATTAAATCCCCATGGATCACTCATCTGGAACCTTCAGATTTTACAAATGTGATGGCATTCTCTGTGCTATAAAACAGGTCTACTTTTAAGTTTGACAGAGATGAGAACTATCGGACTCTGAAGAAAAACTGCTGGATCTGAGCATGGATTGAGATTGTGAGTTACCTACAAAAAAGATACAATACTGGACGAGGGATTAAAGATTCCTGGCTTTTTCTAAAGAGACCTAGACCAGAGCACCTTCCCCGCTCCCCTTCCCCCCCGCCTCCTCCAATTTCATAAGAAACTATGCCTCTGGAGGAGGACTTAATTGTTGCATTAAATACACATGTTCAACCCTTCCAAAAATGACCTTATTTTTACTCTTTCTTCAAACTTTGATGAGTATTTCAGGATTGCTCGCTTTCTCCCTCTCTCTCTCTCTCTCTCTCTCTCTCTCTCTCTCTCTCTCTCTCTCTCTCTCTCTCTCTCTCTCTCTCTCTCTCTCTCTAGCCCTTTGTTAATTTGAAATCCTTCAAAAAAATTCATTTGGGAAATACCCACCCACACTAATAGGCTAAGTACAGACAGTCAAAAAGCTTGAGGCTGAATCAACTCAATCTTTGCAGGTTAGTCTAAACTACATAGATTGAACCAATACGAAGGTGAACAGACACTCGCTTTTCATTCTGAAAATGCAACCACATGCCTGCACTGGCCCAGGTGGGAAGTGGGGAGGGACGGGGGGTGGTAAGGGCACCCCTCCCTGTTCGGCTGGAGCAGACAGCTTGGGCTAAGGCCAGCCCAGCCACTCTGCGAGGAGAGGTTTGCAGGGCAGGTGCAAAGCATCCTCAGAGGTTGGGAGACTGTGAGTTAACATGAATTTGGAGGGGATCTGGGACAGAAGTTTACTAAACTGATTTAACCTAAATCAGTTAAGTCTGATAATACATCCATCCAGGGTTATTTTAAACTGGTTTTAGCCACTTTGAAAGTGGTTTATATGAGCTGAACTTCTGTTTCCAATTATTTATACCAGTTAACGTGTAACTTCTGTTCCTAGCCATGGGGACCAGATTCCCATAACAAAACATGTACCATGTACCAATTCATGTAGCAATGGCAGAAATGGAGGAAACAAAAGGAAAGTTACTTAGGAAGAAGTGACTGACTCATGACTTTCCCAGTCAAGGTTCAGTCAGCTCCTTTTTGTACCAGTAAAGTGAGCATGCAGATAGTATTAGAATAGGGTATTAATCAAGTCATGTCCTTCTCTGCATGACTTGATGCCAAAGATATTAAAACTGATACTAATTCATGTTCAGTGCACCCTCTAAGCCATGTTCACAGTACATATTTGCTCATGCTCTATCAATTAGGGGAGGCATATGAATATGTAATTTTCTTTCCTCTGTCTCCAGAAGACTTGATATGATTTCTGTCATCATCCTGCAGAATAGGAATGGGGAGTTACAGTGGAGTGGCTCTCATGAGGCTTTATAGAAACTTCAGAAGAGTTTCTCTAGCTACATGTGTAACATAGGAGGAAGTTGGGCAGGTCTGGGGAAGAGTCAGGACTCTTAAATAGTCAGGACTGCTTCAAAATACTGGTCCTGCTGCTTTGTTACAACTCTTGTCTGGTAATTCTGGTTGGGCACATCTGGCAGGTAGGTGGGAAATAGAATGTCACAGAAAGCAAAATTGTTGCATTTTGGAAAGGCTCATAACTAGGAAAAGCAAACTAACAAGTGGTAGAATTGTTGCTAGAAAAACATTTAATCAAAGTCCTTTAAAATAGGTGATAGAAACAAAATATGTGATAGGTAAGCTTTTAAAGGTTTTTTGGCCCCTTTTTAGGGATGACCTGCATAATTGATTCATGGTTTTGCCACTCGTGCAGTGTCATCTCAGGGATAACAACTTTATAGCTCATAAAACTGTCACTTGTGTTCTCAGTATACATACAGAAACTATAGTGATAAGCAATTTTCTTGGTATGTGGCAGTTTGCAAAGAGGAAATGATCTTTCCTAATTCACAAGGAGAGACTATTTTCCTCTTGGAGATTTGGGGAGGACATATGAAACGTGAACTTGGTGAATAGTTTTTACAGCACATCTGGTGAAGGGTTCATCTGTATGGAAGCTTTCATGGCTTCTAATAGAGCTCAAAGGGTTCAGTAACACCTTCTTACACTCTTGCGGCTAAATCCTGTTCTACAGATGAGGTGTGTAAGCATCTGTGCACAATCCTGTTCCTTCCAGCTCAAGTCTGACAAGCTGTTAATGTATCTACTTTTGTAGCATGTCTTCATCTTAACCTAAGACTAGGTTACAAATAGTGTGAGGATCAGGCCACCTTTTTCTTTCATGGACTTGAACAGAGTGGAATAGCTTTGCATTTAGATACCCAAGTAAAAGTTAGATGTCTAAAAGGCAGAAAAGGAATTTTCCAGTGATTTTGTGGGAGGACAAGGCTGACCAATCTATTTTACTGATTCTAGCATTTTAATTTAAAATGTTGAAAAATAGTCTAAGGTACTGTATTTGTGATACGAGCCAGAAACGCACATTCTTTATTAATACCACTTAAGCATGCATTCACAACTGATTGCATCCACCTCCTTTACATGGTCTCATCCTTTAATGCTGTATTGGGGTGGCAATTTAGTCATTTTTCCTGAAAAGGTAGAATTTATCTTCTTCAGTCGTAGCAATCAAACCTTGCAGTTGTTGAGCATAGACTTTTACAGAGGTTGCAATGCCACTAAAGAAATGCATGTGTAGGCAATATTTGCTAAAATCAATGATATTGAGATGGAAGCAAGTAAAATAAAGCCTATATTTGCAGTTCAGGTACATAAAAACATCTTGTACATCACAAAAACTTATTTCTGAAAAAGAGTGATTATACTAAATGAAGAATAATAGGAATAGTCATAAGGCACTAGATGGCAGCCTTGTTATACTAAAATAGTTTAAGACTCAAGAACATTCCAAGGAGAGTGTTTTAAGAGATAAATATAAGTAGGACTTATATTAATATTGTTAACATAAATTTCCCAGATATTTAAGGATGAAGTGGAAACTTAAAATAAAGGG
Organism: Alligator sinensis; assembly: GCF_000455745.1. NCBI lineage: Eukaryota > Metazoa > Chordata > Crocodylia > Alligatoridae > Alligator > Alligator sinensis. The sequence goes on from NW_005842539.1 coordinate 307,442, forward strand.
CAGAAACAATAAATGTTATCAATTGGAAAAGGTGTTTATGCCAGCTGAGTCGCACAAAGTCTGTCCACTCTTACATTCTGTGCTAACTAGTTTGTATAATTCTACTTTTCTTTTGGGACACCATTAGTTTAAATTAAATACCTACTTTAATTGTAAAACTGTCATGCTTGACTTAAAATAATGAGTGCCAGCAATTATATCTAACACTGATTGACTCTGATGCAGATTGAAGCAATTTTTATTATTGTTAAATACTGTAACACTAATGACTTCAAACTGTCACTGTCTTCTGAAAGTATGGAATCATATCAATAAATGCTGTTTTAAAAAAATCTCTTTAGTATTTAGGGAGGCTAGTGCAACAAATTATAGCTTGAATCTCAGGATGGTTTGAGAAAAGATGGGGCATAGGAGACCTACTGTTCAAGAGTGCCAGACAAGCATAGCCTTTGCTTTGGGATAAAAGAACAACAACGACCACTTCTGGACTTCCAGAGAATTAAGAAATAACAATACCAAATACCTTAAGTGCCCAATCAAGTATTATGATTCCACCCTCAGTTCTGTACACACATTGGCCTGCTTGTGTCCCTGTCTGTTTTTACTTGTTTATAAATGGATTTATTACACCAAATACTGGCTTGCCTTGCAGCATTGTTGGACAGACTGGGGAAACTTCTTTCTTCTTTTCCTTATGTTTTTTTTGTCCAGTCATCTGTGCATACTTATAAATTCAGTTTGATATGTGCATATCCATTTCAGACTGCAAACTCCTTTATGAATATAAGGTTTGTTTGCCTTCTGTGCTGTCTTCTGCTTCTGTATTGAACTAAAACCCAGAGGAAGTGACAGGAAAAATTACATCTGGCACAAAGCTAACAATGGAAGGTCACCTAGTTAAATGGAGTACCGTTGAACAAAAAAAATAAAATAAAAGGGCACCATTCGGGGCTACCTGGCTTTTCAACTTGGAATCCCAAGAGTATTAAGTAAGCAAGCAGTGGATCACTTGGCTGGGAGACTTTGTCTGCCTGATGAGACTTCTTAGTGTCACCTGATAAAGGGGAGTGTAAGTTATAAAAACAAAAAAACCAATGAAAGTAAGGAAGAAGAGACGAGGAACAGAATCAAGAAACTGATTGCATCAGAGTGACATTGTGACCTCATGATATGGAAGAGAAATTGCATATAGGAGGGAGAAACCTCAACTCCTTAGATGGCTATGCCCTAAGAGCAGAAACAACTCAGAGTGCCAAAGGAGAGATAGGGAGATGTATGTACACATTCTGTTATGTTGTCTAGACCTGTATATTATTTTATCCAGATTTAGTAAGCTGTAATTGTTTTTGGAACCCTTACAAAGGTCAGTGTGTCAGTTTGCTTTACCTGTTGTTTCCTCCTGACAATGTACACTATAAATTCAAAGAGCCCCAAGGTTGGAGCTCTGGGAACGGGTGTGTATCAGTTTCTGGAAAGTCAAGGGGGTCAGCAGTGATCATCAGTGTCTAATGTATTTGGACTAATGAGGTCTTGTTTCCTTGAAGGGGTTTCAGATAGAGAAGCAGTGCCTAAAAAATGTGCTAGAAAAGCCAAGGATCCCTCTCCAGCTAGTTCTGGGCCTACTCATACAAAAGAACGCTTAGGAGAAGCAAAGTCCAACATGGCAGCACTTAAATATGGAGCACTGGTGGGTGTCCAGTCAAGGGTGTTTCACCAAAACCATGTGACAGACACTTGAATCTATCTTCTTATGTCATGATATAGAGTTGTAGCCTAAGAATTTTGAGAGGGACTAGTAACTTGTTTTTTTTTTATACAGATTAAACCTTGCTTTCCATTTTAAATTAAAGTGTAGGATGGACTTGGATTCCAGATACCCTTGTACCAATATCCTGCTGCAGAATTGGAAATCAGTTCATTCTATCATCATCAGTTTATGTTAGTTTCAGTGCTGCCTTTTCAGAAAATAAGGGCTAGAAACTTTCATAGATTTCATAGACATTAGGGCTGGAAGGGACCTTGGAAGATCATCGAGTCCAGCCCCCTGCCCAAAGGGCAGGAAGTCAGCCAGGTTCATAGGATCCCAGCAGGATGAGCATGCAGTTTGCTCTTGAAGGTGTTCAATGTAGGCGCTTGAACCACCTCCGGTGGCAGGCTGTTCCAGACCTTGAGGGCTCGGACAGTAAAGAAATTCTTCCTTATGTCCAGCCTGAAACGGTCTTGTAGTAGTTTATGACTGTTCAACCTAGTCGTCATCCCTTGGGGCGCTCTGGTGAACAAACGTTCCCCCAGATACTGGTGGTCACCCCTGATAAACTTGTAGGTGGCCATCAGATCACCCCTGAACCTGCGCTTTTCCAGGCTAAAGAGTCCCAGGGCTCTCAGCCTGTCATCATAGGGTCTGCTTCCCTGACCTCTGATCATGCACGTGGCTCTTCTCTGGACTCTCTCAAGCTTCTCCACATCCTTTTTGAATTGTGGAGCCTAAAACTGGACGCAGTACTCCAGCTGCGGCCTCGCTAAGGCCGAGTACAAGGGGAGAATGACGTCCCGGGATTTGCTTGAGATACAAGGGGAGAATGACGTCCTGGGATTTGCTTGAGAAACTTACAGTAGTTGGAACACTGCATCAAGAATCTTATAATGAAATGTTGATCCCACTGGCTTGGCAAAGCTCCCATTGGTCACCGAAACACATGCTTTGGGGTGGGGGTGTTTTAATTAAAGTGGCTCTCAGGAGCTGCTTTAAATAAGACACCCACAGCTGCTTGTGTATTCAGCATCCCGCATTTCAAAATGGTGGCAGGGTCGTTTTAACTAAAGCTCATCAAAGATGCTGCAGCACACTGGAGCGTTCCAATTAGAACGCTCCAGCAGACTTGATTAAGCAAATTAAGTGTGCTCTGACATGTCCTAATCGGAACGTATCAGAGAACTTGTAAAAGTGCCCATTGATTTCATGATGCATTACTGACAGTTGCTGGGTCTTAGTAAAGCCTTGGCTGTATGGCAAACTTACTGTCCCCAGTAGTTGCACCCTCCATGCAGGCTAACTTCTAAATTGAAGCAATGTAGCTGTGGCTGTATAGCAGCCTACTCAACTTGGGAATAGACTAATTGTCACTGTCACTCATCATAGCTAATTAGCCCTCCCCAAAGCGCAGCTACAGTGTAGCGTAGTAGGAAGCTACATTGGGTGCATCTCCATGTGAAATTAATGCAATAAGTGGTGAAGGGGCTGGATGGGGCATGAGTGAGCTAAAGAATGGAGCCATACAGCACGCAGCCTCCGTACATTAGAACCCTTATGCCCCAGCTAGCCCATCACCATCGACACGTGGGTTTCATTGCACTTAATTATTTTTCCATAAGATAGTATTGTGCCTGACAGTACTAACCTACAGTGGAGTTAATTAATTAACTGCACCCTAATATTGGCGCACATGTAGACAATGACACTTTACTGCGGAGCTAATCACTGTGCAGTAAAGCGCATGTATAGATGCTTCTACTATGTCTGGTTTAGGAGACAGATGGCTCAGGGAAATGCAGTGTGTTTGAGGGGTATCCGTGCTGGGGATGGTAAGTTTAATGTATAGATGTAGCGTAAGTCATTTAACCGCAATATATTTGTCTGTAAGCAACACTTACATTTCAGGAACATTGTGAAATTTTTGCAAGGTCTTCCAGGGAAAACCACGGTGTATATAAATACATTAAAGATGGTTTCTATTTCTAAAGTAATAATGCTACATAAATTCCAATGAATCATTTTTTAGGTTACAATATCCCTTATCTCTGATTGGCTGCGTCAACTCAATTTCAGTATGTTGTACAATAGCCTACGAGACACTGATATTAATTTATTGTCAGTTTTCTCCCTGTTTGGAATGTGGAGATAGTCTTGTAATCTGTTCCAGAAATATAACCCATTGACAGCATGCTATAATTTACTATGTTCTTGATGGAAAGAGAAGTGGTGACAGAAGAGAAGAGCAAGCTGTTCTAAAAAGTGACTATGCGCATTAACAAAATAGAGGAAATAACAGGAAAGACATTTTTAAAAATATCTAATATCAAACAATATTGAATATATACTAATAAAGAAATAAAGTATATGAAAAGAGATGTATGACAGTCAAGACTGAATACATATTTTGGGTGCTATTGTTAAGTCCAGGGTTAGCCCTGCAACAGAATGCCAAGGACACGGGAGACGTTTTAGACATGATGATGATGAGCGTGTCTACATGACTTTTACTGGGCAGTTGCTTAGTTAATTGCACAGTAAACGTCTTAATGTCTACATGTGTGCCCCTATTAGGGTGCGCGAAACTAATAAACTCCGCAGCAATATTTACGACTCCTACCCTGCTGTGGAGTTTTTTTTGTGCGCAGCAGCACTCTTACAGACACTGACTGGTCTGGCTGGGGCACGAGAGTGCTTCAGTGCTGGGGCTGCCTGCCAGCTAGCATTGCACTCCTGCCCCAGCCAGCCCCTCTGCAGCACATTGATCCCAACTGGAGCAGTCCCAGGATGGCAGGCTGACCCCCTGCACTCCTGCCAGCCGGGGTGCTGCAACCCAGCTCAATGTGCTGCACTCTGAGTGTGCATGCAGATGCATGCCTGGGAGCTTCCTGAGTGCAATAAGCTACGGAGTAATAAGCTCCACAGTTTATTGCTGCCCACTAATGGCACCTGTAGATGCTCCCACTGTGTCGAACCTAAGTGGAAAAATCATTAGGATCATTGAAAACTTTTTTCTTACTGATGGAATGCTAATTGTAAGAATAACCTCCTGAGCACAGATGAGTTCTGCTTCTTTCCCAGTACCTTTAAAGTCAGAAGGCTACACATACTATACCTTACTGCAATTCATTTCATGGAATTTAAAAATGGTAAATAAAAGGGAAGCCTAAGACATGGTTATAAGGAAAGAGAGTTAAACAATAGAAAGAGAAGAAGAAAATTAAATCTATGGAAGATGATGGGCAAGGCTCTGTCATTCAAATCTTGGTTACTGTCTATATTATTGATACAGGAAACTCGATGGACGGTATGCTTATCAGTGTACATGTCCTGTGACGTTCATACAAGTAGCAGTTGATATACAGTATTGCATCACTGCTTTTCAAAAAAGAAAAAAAAAAGCAGAATGGCAAAAAGCACTTCCCACAGTCCGCTTCTTTCTCTTCATGTGGGGTTAGATCTACCAGAAAAAAAAAATCAAAGCATCTTCCTCATATATGGCAAACAAAGTGGAAATTGATGCCACATTATCCTAATTATCTCACATAACCATACATGGGTAGTAGGTTTACTGAAGAGTAGAATTTTATTCCTTAGCCAAAAGGCCAGGAATTTAATAACGCTGCTGTGCCATGCTGTTAGGGTCTTTTAGAAGAGATCTCCTTAGATCTCCTTAGTACTGCAGAAAAGGACCTGGGGGTTGTAGCAGACCATAAGCCGAATATGAGTCAACAGTGTGCCTTTGTTCCAGAAAAAGCCTGTAACATACTGGGTTGAATTAACAAGAATGTCACTTGGAGGCAGGGAAAATGATCTTCCACTCTGTTCAGATGGGCTACTGTGGCCAGTCTGGGTCACTTGCCCTTCAGGAAAGACATGGATACATGAGAACGATACTAGTAGTCAAATTGGAAAGAGCCCAGAGGAGAGCAACAAAAAATGATTAGAGGTCTAGGAAACATGACTTATGAGAAAAAAAAAAAAACCCAGTGCATTCTGGTTTCAAAAAAGGCAAATAGTATATACGGAGCTGTATTGAAAGAAGTTTAACTTGCAAAGCAAAGCATGTGATGTTCCCACTGGATTCATCACTGGTGAGGCCACACCTGCAGTATAATGTCCAGGTTTGGGCACCGCATTCAAGATGTGTCCAGTTAGGAAGAG